>NC_092264.1:19229584-19519584 GCF_036320965.1 Panulirus ornatus
TGCTGGAAATGAGATGTTTGAGGACAATGTGTGGTGTGAGGTGGTTTGATCGAGTAAGTAACGTAAGGGTAAGAGAGATGTGTGGAAATAAAAAGAGCGTGGTTGAGAGAGCAGAAGAGGGTGTTTTGAAATGGTTTTGTCACATGGAGAGAATGAGTGAGGAAAGATTGACCAAGAGGATATATGTGTCGGAGGTGGAGGGAACGAGGAGAAGAGGGAGACCAGATTGGAGGTGGAAAGATGGAGTGAAAAAGATTTTGTGTGATCGGGGCCTGAACATGCAGGAGGGTGAAAGGAGGGCAAGGAATAGAGTGAATTGGAGCGATGTGGTATACAGGGGTTGACGTGCTGTCAGTGGATTGAATCAAGGCATGTGAAGCGTCTGGGGTAAACCATGGAAAGCTGTGTAGGTATGTATATTTGCGTGTGTGGACGTATGTATATACATGTGTATGGGGGTGGGTTGGGCCATTTCTTTCGTCTGTTTCCTTGCGCTACCTCGCAAACGCGGGAGACAGCGACAAAGCAAAAAAAAAAAAAAAAAAAAAAAATATATATATATATATATATATATATATATATATATATATATATATATATATTGTTTGTAGGTTTTTCAACTGAAAAGTCAACATGGAGGCAGACCATTAAGACGGCGGATGGTAGACTCAACAAAATCCAAGCGTCATCACATGATGTACATAGACTCTCTTTACCGACGTCATGTGACCTTCACTCAACCTACCAAACAAGTAACAAGACAGCATCCTACTGAATCCCTCCAACAACCGATCACACACCAGAAATTCAACTACTGGTGGAATTTCTGCTCCACTCTACAAACAGAGTTGATAACAATATCCAGTGCTCTGCACCACACATCGACCGAACACTCCAAGCCCGTCGTAATGCACACTGACACCAAGACAGCCATACCAGCGCTGCAGCAGTCACATCACAGAGGCAACATCAAACGCATAACCTCGATCCTTGCGACACTCCAGGGGGTTCAGCCACAGGATCGCCAGGTCACCCTCCAATGGAGCCCCAGCCACGTAGGGCTCGAGGATATGAGATCTCGGGCGAGGCAGCCAAGGCCGCCACTCGTCTCTCCAACGTAAGTATACATGTTCCAGTGAGCCTGAGGCTAAGCAAGAACCTCATAAGAAATATAGCAAGGCTCCGTACGAAGACGTCTTCAACGACAGGTTCATTTCTGCCAAACGGTACCTGGTGGCCACGCGCGGTGAACCACCATACACTGATGAAATCTTGTCGAGACAGACCCAGGTCACTCTTCACCGACTAAGACTAAGGCATAAATGTGCTTGGCAGATTGCCGACGGAGTCGCTGGGGAATGTGTGTACTGTCAGTAGCCAGCAGCAACCCCACTGGAACACTTACCTTCTTGACTGCTAAGTGTCACTCACTCTCTGGGACAGGATCCGGTACTTCAGGGAAGAGGATCACGCTATACCAGCAGCATCACTAGTCGGTAGGGCCCAGACCCAACATATGCAACACCTGCTCCGCGTCATCGCTAGATATCCTCCACCCAGATAGACTAAACAATGTTCCCAGCAAGAGCGGTTCCCAGGAAATACAGCCCTCTGGCTCCAGGGGGGCGCACCACACCGAGTGTGACCACGCAGGGGGCGGTGGTAAGCGCTTACTGAGCAGGGGCCTACACCCGCTGGTGTGGCTGTTGTGGCGTTCTGAACCAGCGGATGGGCTCTGGCTGTTGGGTCTTTCTCTAGATCAACAAGTGGAACCGGAACAGAGAGCCCCAGCCGGAATAATTGAACGGACCGCCAAAGGCCCGTGTCCTGCAAGATGTGTGACAGTCCTCACGAACAAACATTGTGTCATTCCTGAAGATCCTCTCAAGACGGTAGTGCGAAATGTCGACAGTAATGAAGACCTGTTGTATAGGATCCTTACTGACGTTGGATAGAACGATACAACATAAGCGTTAACATGGAATTGAATACGGCAGCATATTTAGAGTAATTAATCTTCTTTTATATTCTTTGATTTTCTCAGTATTACTCAACCATTAGGTGGATGCTCAAACACCAGTTGTCCAAAATTATCCATTACATTTCATTCAAGCTTCCACCTTCACATAGGCATCATCAGGAATGTACAAAAAAGAAAAACCATCATAAAACTTGGATATGAAATGTAAAACGCAAACATGTAAATACGGAACAAACTCGGAGAATACCACAGTACATAAATAAAAAGTAAGGGCGAACATTAAAGCGATACAAATGAGTGAGGTATCATGACGGGTAGTATGAATTACAACCTAAATGCAAAATATGGATCAATGAATATATAAAAACTTACAGTTGAGTAATCAGAGAAGAACAATATTAAACGACGTAGGAATATAGCCAGTCCATCACTAAATACATTAAGTTGGGTCAAGCGAGACCGTTATTGTCCGGGTGTGGAGATGAGGTCAGGTCGGGCTCGTCTGATTCTCTCTGACCTTTGTAACCCACGACCGGCTGGGTCAGTGACACGTTCACCCTGACCTGAAATGATGGACTCGTTAGCTCGTGGCGGGTCAGTGACGTATTCCACCTGTCCTGAAATATGGACACACGTCCACATCCCACTCCACCACATGTCACACGCTTCTCTCGTACATGTAAATACTGCTTTCCTAAATATTATTCATTCCTCGCACGCTCCTCTAGTTTGGTTTACTCTCACCTTTTGCCATTATTTCCCCAGTCTTCTCTGGGATTTCCTCACACAAGCATTTGTTTCCAGTCTCACTATCACTTTTCCTACCCATATCATTTCCTCTTTTCCGAAATCCTCCTCGAACTTTCCTCCTCGCCTGCATCAACAAGTGATCAGACTTCCCATCAGCCGCCCCACGCTGCATGACTGTCAATTAGTACAACCTCAACCACCCACATATGTAGGTCCTTGGCCCAGTGTTAAAGATGATACGTATGGTTGATGGGACACTTGTGAGTAGGGGTTACGTGGGAAAGAGCTGGGCATCGACGGAAATGGGTCCATTAGGTGGGTGGATTGCTGAGGCCTGTGCGGTTGGTATACGTGGGGTTGAGGCTTGAGGTGGTGTACATGGGGTTGAGGCTTGAGGGGATGTACGTGGGGTTGAGGCTTGAGGGGGTGTACGTGGGGTTAAGGCTTGAGGGGATGTACGTGGGGTTGAGCTTGAGGCTACGTGGGGTTGAGGCTTGAGGGGGTGTACGTGGGGTTGAGGCTTGAGGTGGTGTACGTGGGGTTGAGGCTTGAGGGGATGTACGTGGGGTTGAGGCTTGAGGTGGTGTACGTGGGGTTCAGGCTTGAGGTGGTGTACATGGGGTTGAGGCTTGAGGTGGTGTACGTGGGGTTGAGGCTTGAGGTGGTGTACGTGGGGTTGAGGCTTGAGGGGATGTACGTGGGGTTGAGGCTTGAGGGGGTGTACGTGGGGTTGAGGCTTGAGGTGGTGTACGTGGGGTTGAGGCTTGAGGTGGTGTACGTGGGGTTGAGGCTTGAGGTGGTGTACATGGGGTTGAGGCTTGAGGTGGTGTACGTGGGGTTGAGGCTTGAGGTGGTGTACATGGGGTTGAGGCTTGAGGTGGTGTACATGGGGTTGAGGCTTGAGGGGATGTACGTGGGGTTGAGGCTTGAGGTGGTGTACGTGGGGTTGAGGCTTGAGGTGGTGTACGTGGGGTTGAGGCTTGAGGTGGTGTACGTGGGGTTGAGGCTTGAGGTGGTGTACGTGGGGTTGAGGCTTGAGGGGATGTACGTGGGGTTGAGGCTTGAGGGGATGTACGTGGGGTTGAGGCTTGAGGGGATGTACGTGGGGTTGAGGCTTGAGGTGGTGTACATGGGGTTGAGGCTTGAGGTGGTGTACGTGGGGTTGAGGCTTGAGGTGGTGTACATGGGGTTGAGGCTTGAGGTGGTGTACATGGGGTTGAGGCTTGAGGTGGTGTACGTGGGGTTAAGGCTTGAGGGGATGTACGTGGGGTTGAGGCTTGAGGGGGTGTACGTGGGGTTAAGGCTTGAGGGGATGTACGTGGGGTTGAGGCTTGAGGTGGTGTACGTGGGGTTAAGGCTTGAGGGGATGTACGTGGGGTTGAGGCTTGAGGTGGTGTACATGGGGTTGAGGCTTGAGGTGGTGTACATGGGGTTGAGGCTTGAGGTGGTGTACATGGGGTTGAGGCTTGAGGGGATGTACGTGGGGTTGAGGCTTGAGGTGGTGTACGTGGGGTTGAGGCTTGAGGTGGTGTACATGGGGTTGAGGCTTGAGGGGATGTACGTGGGGTTGAGGCTTGAGGTGGTGTACGTGGGGTTGAGGCTTGAGGGGATGTACGTGGGGTTGAGGCTTGAGGTGGTGTACATGGGGTTGAGGCTTGAGGTGGTGTACATGGGGTTGAGGCTTGAGGTGGTGTACATGGGGTTGAGGCTTGAGGGGATGTACGTGGGGTTGAGGCTTGAGGTGGTGTACATGGGGTTGAGGCTTGAGGGGATGTACGTGGGGTTGAGGCTTGAGGTGGTGTACGTGGGGTTAAGGCTTGAGGGGATGTACGTGGGGTTGAGGCTTGAGGGGATGTACGTGGGGTTGAGGCTTGAGGTGGTGTACGTGGGGTTGAGGCTTGAGGTGGTGTACGTGGGGTTGAGGCTTGAGGTGGTGTACGTGGGGTTGAGGCTTGAGGTGGTGTACGTGGGGTTGAGGCTTGAGGTGGTGTACATGGGGTTGAGGCTTGAGGGGATGTACGTGGGGTTGAGGCTTGAGGTGGTGTACGTGGGGTTAAGGCTTGAGGGGATGTACGTGGGGTTGAGGCTTGAGGTGGTGTACATGGGGTTGAGGCTTGAGGTGGTGTACGTGGGGTTGAGGCTTGAGGTGGTGTACATGGGGTTGAGGCTTGAGGTGGTGTACGTGGGGTTGAGGCTTGAGGGGATGTACGTGGGGTTGAGGCTTGAGGGGATGTACGTGGGGTTGAGGCTTGAGGTGGTGTACGTGGGGTTAAGGCTTGAGGGGATGTACGTGGGGTTGAGGCTTGAGGTGGTGTACGTGGGGTTGAGGCTTGAGGTGGTGTACGTGGGGTTGAGGCTTGAGGTGGTGTACGTGGGGTTGAGGCTTGAGGGGATGTACGTGGGGTTGAGGCTTGAGGTGGTGTACGTGGGGTTAAGGCTTGAGGGGATGTACGTGGGGTTGAGGCTTGAGGTGGTGTACGTGGGGTTGAGGCTTGAGGTGGTGTACGTGGGGTTGAGGCTTGAGGTGGTGTACATGGGGTTGAGGCTTGAGGGGGTGTACGTGGGGTTGAGGCTTGAGGGGGTGTACGTGGGGTTGAGGCTTGAGGTGGTGTACATGGGGTTGAGGCTTGAGGTGGTGTACGTGGGGTTGAGGCTTGAGGTGGTGTACGTGGGGTTGAGGCTTGAGGTGGTGTACGTGGGGTTGAGGCTTGAGGTGGTGTACGTGGGGTTAAGGCTTGAGGGGATGTACGTGGGGTTGAGGCTTGAGGTGGTGTACGTGGGGTTGAGGCTTGAGGTGGTGTACGTGGGGTTGAGGCTTGAGGGGATGTACGTGGGGTTGAGGCTTGAGGTGGTGTACGTGGGGTTGAGGCTTGAGGGGATGTACGTGGGGTTGAGGCTTGAGGTGGTGTACGTGGGGTTGAGGCTTGAGGGGATGTACGTGGGGTTGAGGCTTGAGGTGGTGTACATGGGGTTGAGGCTTGAGGGGATGTACGTGGGGTTGAGGCTTGAGGTGGTGTACATGGGGTTGAGGCTTGAGGTGGTGTACATGGGGTTGAGGCTTGAGGTGGTGTACGTGGGGTTGAGGCTTGAGGTGGTGTACATGGGGTTGAGGCTTGAGGGGATGTACGTGGGGTTGAGGCTTGAGGTGGTGTACATGGGGTTGAGGCTTGAGGTGGTGTACATGGGGTTGAGGCTTGAGGGGATGTACGTGGGGTTGAGGCTTGAGGGGATGTACGTGGGGTTGAGGCTTGAGGTGGTGTACATGGGGTTGAGGCTTGAGGTGGTGTACATGGGGTTGAGGCTTGAGGTGGTGTACATGGGGTTGAGGCTTGAGGTGGTGTACATGGGGTTGAGGCTTGAGGTGGTGTACATGGGGTTGAGGCTTGAGGTGGTGTACATGGGGTTGAGGCTTGAGGTGGTGTACATGGGGTTGAGGCTTGAGGGGATGTACGTGGGGTTGAGGCTTGAGGTGGTGTACATGGGGTTGAGGCTTGAGGTGGTGTACATGGGGTTGAGGCTTGAGGGGATGTACGTGGGGTTGAGGCTTGAGGTGGTGTACATGGGGTTGAGGCTTGAGGTGGTGTACATGGGGTTGAGGCTTGAGGTGGTGTACATGGGGTTGAGGCTTGAGGTGGTGTACATGGGGTTGAGGCTTGAGGGGATGTACGTGGGGTTGAGGCTTGAGGTGGTGTACATGGGGTTGAGGCTTGAGGTGGTGTACATGGGGTTGAGGCTTGAGGTGGTGTACGTGGGGTTGAGGCTTGAGGTGGTGTACGTGGGGTTGAGGCTTGAGGGGATGTACGTGGGGTTGAGGCTTGAGGTGGTGTACATGGGGTTGAGGCTTGAGGGGATGTACGTGGGGTTGAGGCTTGAGGTGGTGTACATGGGGTTGAGGCTTGAGGGGGTGTACGTGGGGTTAAGGCTTGAGGGGATGTACGTGGGGTTGAGGCTTGAGGTGGTGTACGTGGGGTTAAGGCTTGAGGGGATGTACGTGGGGTTGAGGCTTGAGGTGGTGTACGTGGGGTTGAGGCTTGAGGTGGTGTACGTGGGGTTGAGGCTTGAGGTGGTGTACGTGGGGTTGAGGCTTGAGGGGGTGTACGTGGGTTCAGGCTTGAGGGGATGTACGTGGGGTTGAGGCTTGAGGTGGTGTACGTGGGGTTGAGGCTTGAGGTGGTGTACGTGGGGTTGAGGCTTGAGGTGGTGTACGTGGGGTTGAGGCTTGAGGGGGTGTACGTGGGGTTAAGGCTTGAGGGGATGTACGTGGGGTTGAGGCTTGAGGTGGTGTACGTGGGGTTGAGGCTTGAGGTGGTGTACGTGGGGTTGAGGCTTGAGGTGGTGTACATGGGGTTGAGGCTTGAGGTGGTGTACGTGGGGTTGAGGCTTGAGGTGGTGTACGTGGGGTTGAGGCTTGAGGTGGTGTACATGGGGTTGAGGCTTGAGGTGGTGTACATGGGGTTGAGGCTTGAGGTGGTGTACGTGGGGTTGAGGCTTGAGGTGGTGTACATGGGGTTGAGGCTTGAGGTGGTGTACGTGGGGTTGAGGCTTGAGGTGGTGTACGTGGGGTTGAGGCTTGAGGTGGTGTACGTGGGGTTGAGGCTTGAGGTGGTGTACGTGGGGTTGAGGCTTGAGGTGGTGTACATGGGGTTGAGGCTTGAGGGGGTGTACGTGGGGTTGAGGCTTGAGGTGGTGTACGTGGGGTTGAGGCTTGAGGTGGTGTACGTGGGGTTGAGGCTTGAGGTGGTGTACATGGGGTTGAGGCTTGAGGTGGTGTACGTGGGGTTGAGGCTTGAGGTGGTGTACGTGGGGTTGAGGCTTGAGGTGGTGTACGTGGGGTTGAGGCTTGAGGTGGTGTACGTGGGGTTGAGGCTTGAGGTGGTGTACATGGGGTTGAGGCTTGAGGGGATGTACGTGGGGTTGAGGCTTGAGGTGGTGTACGTGGGGTTGAGGCTTGAGGGGATGTACGTGGGGTTGAGGCTTGAGGGGATGTACGTGGGGTTGAGGCTTGAGGTGGTGTACGTGGGGTTGAGGCTTGAGGGGATGTACGTGGGGTTGAGGCTTGAGGTGGTGTACATGGGGTTGAGGCTTGAGGTGGTGTACGTGGGGTTAAGGCTTGAGGGGATGTACGTGGGGTTGAGGCTTGAGGTGGTGTACATGGGGTTGAGGCTTGAGGTGGTGTACGTGGGGTTAAGGCTTGAGGGGATGTACGTGGGGTTGAGGCTTGAGGGGGTGTACGTGGGGTTGAGGCTTGAGGTGGTGTACATGGGGTTGAGGCTTGAGGTGGTGTACGTGGGGTTGAGGCTTGAGGGGGTGTACGTGGGGTTGAGGCTTGAGGTGGTGTACATGGGGTTGAGGCTTGAGGGGATGTACGTGGGGTTGAGGCTTGAGGTGGTGTACATGGGGTTGAGGCTTGAGGGGATGTACGTGGGGTTGAGGCTTGAGGTGGTGTACATGGGGTTGAGGCTTGAGGGGATGTACGTGGGGTTGAGGCTTGAGGTGGTGTACGTGGGGTTGAGGCTTGAGGGGGTGTACGTGGGGTTGAGGCTTGAGGGGATGTACGTGGGGTTGAGGCTTGAGGTGGTGTACGTGGGGTTGAGGCTGCTGCATCACGAAACATAGCCACCTTGCGTCGTGGGCCGTCCGGCTGGTGGGTTTGTTATTGGTTATGTGGCGTTGGCTGACGATCTTACTGGTCATGGTGGTATGTATGACGGGTGGCTGGACCATTAGTGACCCTGGTGTGTGTGTGTGTGTGTGTGTGTATGTTCGGATGCCACTGTTGACAGAAGAATGTTTTCATTAAATAAATCAGATGATCTTGTGAGGAGACTGTCATTGATTGAATGTGAGGTTGGTGAAATTAATCATAAGAAAGACGAGTTGGTGAAATTAATCATAAGAAAGACGAGTTGGTGAAATTAATCATAAGAAAGACGAGTAGTTTTATTACTCCAAAGATTCTAATCCATATTAGAGATAAGTAAACATGTCAGGTTGATGTACTGGCTCAGTGAGAGGCTGAAGGTTGTCGGAGGAACGTGATGTAACATCTGTTGGATTTT
The DNA here is from genome assembly GCF_036320965.1 of Panulirus ornatus. Taxonomy (NCBI): domain Eukaryota; kingdom Metazoa; phylum Arthropoda; class Malacostraca; order Decapoda; family Palinuridae; genus Panulirus; species Panulirus ornatus. The sequence continues at coordinate 19,238,375 of NC_092264.1, forward strand.
AGAAACGATGTTGGATGTCGCTCCTGAACATGTGTGTCTTGCTACCATTACCAGGGTAATGGTGAGACTCTGCTCGTGCAGGGAGTCGTGTGACTCTGCTCGTGCAGGGAGTCGTGTGACTCTGCTCGTGCAGGGAGTCGTGTGACTCTGCTCGTGCAGGAAGTCGTGTGACTCTGCTCGTGCAGGGAGTCGTGTGACTCTGCTCGTGCAGGGAGTCGTGTGACTCTGCTCGTGCAGGGAGTCGTGTGACTCTGCTCGTGCAGGGAGTCGTGTGACTCTGCTCGTGCAGGAAGTCGTGTGACTCTGCTCGTGCAGGGAGTCGTGTGACTCTGCTCGTGCAGGGAGTCGTGTGACTCTGCTCGTGCAGGAAGTCGTGTGACTCTGCTCGTGCAGGGAGTCGTGTGACTCTGCTCGTGCAGGGAGTCGTGTGACTCTGCTCGTGCAGGGAGTCGTGTGACTCTGCTCGTGCAGGGAGTCGTGTGACTCTGCTCGTGCAGGGAGTCGTGTGACTCTGCTCGTGCAGGGAGTCGTGTGACTCTGCTCGTGCAGGGAGTCGTGTGACTCTGCTCGTGCAGGGAGTCGTGTGACTCTGCTCGTGCAGGAAGTCGTGTGACTCTGCTCGTGCAGGGAGTCGTCCGTTGTGCAATGTTGTCTGTACAGGCAGATAGATATTAAGGACACCCTGGGTGGAGTGTGTGAGGTACTGTTCCTTCATGGTCAACTGTGCCACTTGTAGACATAATTATTGCTACTCACAGTTGACACATTTATGAGTAAAGCAGGAACATGACTCAGATATTTTGTTCTTTAGTGCAGTCGTGGATATGAGCAGCTGAAGGAGAACATCTTTTCTGAGAAGTCATTCAGGTGAGCCAAACTTGTCCAGGGGAGCTGAGGGAGATGATGTACAGAAAGTCAATTCAAACAAACACTTTACATCACATTCATCTTTAGATGACAGATCAGGACCAGACATTTCCTATTTGATAGAACTAAATGTCTCGCAGTATTGTCTTCATAGTTGCATGTTTAACGCTTCAATATTATATGGTAATCTCAGCTACACACGAGGAGATACGTGTTCGTCACAATACCATACCAGGCAAGCAGGAAGCGCTCCCACATCTGCTGGTGCCTCTCGCGTCTTACATATGGATGATCCACAGCCTCCACTACACTGCTACACTCGTCCACTTCACTTCACTCCACCTTCCCTAGTCAGATGCGACTGGAAATGACTGCTCTCAGGTCAGGTCAACAGAGTCAGTAGGTCAACCTGACACATGATAACGAGCAAGAATGGCAGTAGACGTAACGGCCCGGGGGGGGGGGGGGGAGGACAGGAAAAAATGGGATCAAAATAGATGTTGTAATGTTTAGTCATCATCTGTCTGACCTTAATATCTATTGTTGTATCATTATATATATCTTGATAAGAAAACATCAGAACACTTACACTTCGCTCTGGGATCACCAACACAGATCCCTCTGGGATCATCAGCAGAAGTCCTTAGATGAGTGACATGCTGGTGCATGACGGCCTAAGACGTAAGTTCCTGGATATTTCAGAGAGGTAAGGTGGTGGTGGTGGACTTGTCGTAGGTGTAGCGAGGTACGTCTTGTGTGTCCCTGCGCCGTCCTTGTCCATACCGACAAAGACAGCGGGACTCCAGAGCGTTTTGTGTCCCTGGAGGCCGAGAAGTGAGGCCATGAATATGTCAGACTCTTTCTCACTTGTGTTTATATTGATTTAGAAATAGAAATAGAGGCTACGACGAAGGTGAGGAGATAAGAGGTAAAAATGGAGGATAGGAGACGACAAGGTTGTCATGATAGGTTCATTCTTATGAGCCAGAAATCCTGGCAGGGAGGATGTATGTGAGATGGTCCCGGCCGTCACTTCTGTTTGTGTCATTCATCCTGGTGTAGTAGTCATGCCGCTATGTCTTCTACACGCGTATCCAAGCGCCAATTTCTCCTCAAAATTGTATCCTATGGCACCTGCCCAGCCCCGTGTCTCTGCTCTGACGTCGGGCCCCCAGACCGACCCAGCACCAGACCTTGAGGCATGGCTGCTGCTTCTCATAATGACCCGGTGCCTCCCTCCGTCTGCCATCTGTTGGCCGGTGCAGGAACCACGACCCGGCTGCCCTGGCGTTCCTGAAACTCCCCCACTCCCCCACCCCCTGACCTGAGGTAACCCACCCCACAATACCTGATCGTCAATGGTGTAGCCAACCACACAATACCTGATCAATAATGGTGTAACCAACCGCAAAATACCTTATTACTAGTGATGTAACCAACTCCAAAATACCTAATCGTCATTGGTGTAGACAAGTAAAGATGTCGCTTTACCATCAGTGATCATCATCAGTGGTATGAATAGCCCCAGAATACTTGTGCTGAGCGATGCAGTCAACCCCGGTGTACTGCAGGCGTCAGCAGTGCGGCCACCTTCATTACACCGACCGGGCGTGGATGGTCACCGGTGCAGCCAACCCCACTGTGTGAAAAATTATACAGGCAGGTGACGTGCAGGAGGACGTGATGTGTTACACTAACACTCCTCACCCCAACCCCAGCCCAACCCCAGCTCACCTGACCTTTTGTTCACTCTGTGCTGTGTGTGTGGTTGACCGCCTCCACAGCAAGGGTGGCGCTGCACAGTAAACTCTTGGTTGTTGCGGCAGAAGTGCAAATTAAACCCTCCCCGTCTGTACTGCTGCTGGTCTGTGGCACATCCACCCACCAGGCCAGACTTTATATACTTTCCTTATGTACACTGGATACTTCCTCTATCCACTGCATGACACCGACGAAGACTTGAGCGACTGAAGTTGACTCAGTGGTCGTCCGTGACTGCAACATTTGTGTAAAAGGACAAAGACCAAAGCTCAGGCGCGCCGCTCAGGCGGCCTGCGGCGGCGCTCGTCCACCGCCGGGCATGTAATGCTTCAGAAAGTCCACCGTCAACCTTCCCTCCCACAGAAGGTCCACCGTCAACCTTCCCTCCCACAGAAGGACCACCGTCAACCTTCCCTCCCACTGAAGGTCCACCGTCAACCTTCCCTCCCACTGAAGGTCCACCGTCAACCTTCCCTCCCACTGAAGGTCCACCGTCAACCTTCCCTCCCACTGAAGGTCCACCGTCAACCTTCCCTCCCACTGAAGGTCCACCGTCAACCTTCCCTCCCACAGAAGGTCCACCGTCAACCTTCCCTCCCACAGAAGGTCCACCGTCAACCTTCCCTCCCACAGAAGGTCCACCGTCAACCTTCCCTCCCACAGAAGGTCCACCGTCAACCTTCCCTCCCACAGAAGGTCCACAGTCACCCTTCCCTCCCACAGAAGGTCCACCGTCAACCTCCTGTATTCTGTAACTTCATTTCAGACATAAGTAGTTTTGTAGAAATTATCCCTGACCTTGTTAGTGTCACCGTAGCTTGAAACTAAATATTTTTGTCTAGATTTTCCGAAAACGGTTCCCATCTTTCTTCCTCCCTCTATGTTCGTCTTACAAGGAATACTTCCTCACGTTGTAAAGGTTTCGTCTTAGTTTGGTATATAGTTAGATCCTGTCCCCTGGTGTGCCACACCCAGCCTGCACCATCCTGTCCCCTGGTGTGCCACACCCAGCCTGCACCATACTGTCCCCTGGTGTGCCACACCCAGCCTGCACCATCCTGTCCCCTGGTGTGCCACACCCAGCCTGCACCATACTGTCCCCTGGTGTGCCACACCCAGCCTGCACCATCCTGTCCCCTGGTGTGCCACACCCAGCCTGCACCATACTGTCCCCTGGTGTGCCACACCCAGCCTGCATCATCCTGTCCCCTGGTGTGCCACACCCAGCCTGCACCATACTGTCCCCAGGTGTGCCACACCCAGCCTGCACTATACTGTCCACAACACAGCATCAGATATCTTCCTCATATTTCTGACGCCCTTTCCATATAGGACCCCAGGATGAAGATGTTCTCTTAGGTAAATAACGCACAGTTTTGTACAGCGTCAGCTTGTGTGTTGTGCCTCTGTTGACACACATGGCGTTGGAACGTATGGAGAGAGAGAGAGAGAGAGAGAGAGAGAGAGAGAGAGAGAGAGAGAGAGAGAGAGAGAGAGAGAATATAACGGTTTATCCTGAACTTTGCTTCTTGTTCCTAACCCGTCCACCTCGCATGTTTTCCGAACTTTCCACTTCTCTTTATTTTACTTAACCTGACTTTTCTCTTCATTATCCTGAACATCTTGTTTGTCTCAATTGATGCAAGACTCAGTGTATCCTTGTGGGCTTCTTATCCTCCCGCTCCTGACCTTATGTTTATCTTTCTGATGATTCTTTGTTACCTCCTTATCGTGATCATCCATGTAGCCTCCTAACATCTGTCCGTCACTGATCCTTCTAACATCTTCCCGTCTCATCCATAAACGAACATAACTGCAACACAATCCAAAGATCACTAGATTACTGGAGTGGCCAGACAAGTGGCAAATGAAATCTGACGCTGACAAATGTAAGGTTATTCACTGTGGAGACACAAATACTAAACATGACCACAAAATACCTGGAGAGCCTCTGTCTGAAGTAGACGAAAAAAGAAATATTTTGGAGTTCTTATCAGCAAGATTCTGCTGTAAACTAAACAGTTGGTAACAAGAAGTAATGACACAAACACGATTTTGGTTTTATGGCAACAAACATCGACCAAAAAGCAACAGAAATAATCCGTCCAGTTTTGAACGCACTTACACGACCACATGATGAATACGCAGTCCACGTGTGGTCAGCAGACGGCAAAAAGGAAGAAGAAAACTGGAACACGTACGAAGGAAAAGGACAAAAGAGCTGATTCCAGCTGAGAGAAACCTTCCTGACGAAGAGAAGTCAAAAGGACCAAATCTCTTGTCTCTTAGGAAACGGACTGTCGCTGGATGAGGACATCAGTCACTGGCTGCTGCACTTGGCCTCTGTAAATATGGCATTAAACATCTGACCTTACAATCCCTTATGGAGTAGCGATCATGTACTCCACCAGCATAACAAATGACGTCAAAGCTTGCCAGTTTCCACCTTAACAAGCCGCCATCCAGCTTCATGATGGAAGACACACCGCCTGGTTTTCAGTGAGCGGTGACGCCTACATTTCCCTCGATGGATGGACAGCTTCCCCTCCCAGGACCACCGTCGTGACCTGAGCTCGACGCCTTTATATTCCAGAGGATCACCGACCGCAGACCAGTCAGACAGTCGACTTTCTTCAGACAAGTTATCATTTGGGTTCGTCTGGTCGTAGCCATGTGAATGCATCGCTGGCAGCCAGGCAGGCGCTCCTCCGGTAGTGCAGGTTCTCTACCTGACCTTGGAAGGTTCAGGTTTGTGGCGCCTCATCTCAGACGTCCATCTTCAGGAGGTCTCGTGGACAACACCGCCTCCTGCCACCTTCAGAGGTAGTTGGAAGTACAGGACCTGCGGCCACGCTCACAGCTCTATTGCGGCACAAGCACAAACAGCGTGTGCCGCTCACCCGGGACGGCGGCACACGCCACTCCTCCCTCCTACTGAAGCTACAGCAAGACTGGGCATCCATGCACGACCTATCCCAGAAGCTCCTGCCTCACTTATTGTATCCTCAGCAGCACCGTAGGACTCCTGACAGGTCTATCTCCTGCGTCTCACCTGACCCCCACATGACCTCTTCCACCCATCACAATCCTCATGTGGTTGTAACCCCCATGACCTGGGCCTCATCACCTCTGGTCATCACCCAGTAAAGCACTCCTGTTGTTACTGTTACTTGCATATCTGTATCGACCTCTCGGTTCCATCACAAATATAGATGAACCACAAGAGTCACTCATGATGCCACTAACGGATATTACTCGGGAACTTCATTCATAGTCTCATAAGTTCTGGAAATATAGAACAGTGATGATGTTGACCCACAGTGCTCGTGGCCCTGATGAAACTCCACCATAAGCAGACACCCGAGACGGTCACCTCAACACTGAGCAAGACGCTACTGGGGGAAGCAAGGTGCATAGTGAGTGGAAAAGGTCAAACATCATACCTTTGAAGTCACCTGCCAGCACTAGGCAGGTGTGTGGAGGGAAGGTGTGACATGCCAGCACTAGGCAGGTGTGTGGAGGGAAGGTGTGGCGTTTAAGATAAGTGATGGAACTCACTGGTCTGGTTAGTCAGTTATCATCGTCAACAACCCAGAACGACATGAGTGATAATCTTCGTAAATATTTGGACAGCTTATTAACTTCTTGAGCACGACGGTGCGACCGGTAGCTCCACATTATGGCCAGTGAATGCGACGGTACGACCAGTGAGTGCCATATGGTGCGACACGTGAGTACGATTGTACGACCAGTGAGTATAACGGTATGACCCTTGAGTATGACCTTCTTGCCTTTGACCTGACCTTTTAAGGTGTACCGTCGTGTTCACTGGTCGTAAGGTCGAGTTCACTTATACGGTCGTGGTCACTGGTCGTACCGTCGCACTCACTAGCCATACGGTCATGTTCACTGGTCGTACCGTCGCACTCACTAGCCATACGGTCATGTTCACTGGTCGTACCGTCATGTTCACTGGTCGCACTGTCTCATTCACAGGTCGTACCGTCGTGCTTAGTAAAGCCACAGTTGACATAATGACCCGGACGCAAGAGGTAGTTGCCACACACCACTAGACTCGTTACTGTAGCCAGACGGCAGCATAGTACGACCAGAGCCAGACTCAGGTGTGGCCAGGCAGGTGATCCTCGCCATCACGAAGCTATTGTGAGGTTTAGTGGTTCCTCATGGTAAACAAAGTCCAGCTATGTCCGGTGTTTAGTGTGAGAGAACCGGTCCTGATGAACCATAGTCACGAGAGAACCGGTCCTGATGAACCATGGTCATGAGAGAACCGGTCCTGATAAGCCATACTGTATGGCTCAGCCACACCTGCTGCTTCAGTAGACTTGCGTGTGTACACACCCAGCTGAGGTGAGCTGGACACTATCATCATTACATTTATTAGTGATAATAGTAGTAATGTTATTACTGTTGTTATTATAATTGGTATTATTATTACAATATAAACATAGGGCTCCTTATATGTGGCACCTGCAACTTCGAGGTTGCGCTACAATCAGCAACAAGGAAAAAGATGGACTCCTTTGGAGCTAGCATTTCCGTGATAAGACGCCTCTGGTTTGTGAACTGATGATGATACAGCCTCGCCAAAGGTCACTCACTCGCGCTGTAGCCTCAAGCAAGGGGAATCCGGCAAAACCTTTAGAAGTTTCCTCTGGAGAAATGTGGCAGCAGCAGGAGGAGGAGGAGGAGCAGCAGCAGCCACCTTTCCCGTCATCAGTCAGGTGGTGCGAGCGTTGCCTCCTGCACGGAAGTACAGCGACACCAGACGTTATTCTGTACTTCACCAAGACACAAGACCAGGCGTGATGGCTGGGTGGTTGAGGTTACCCGTTGTGGTGTCGCTCGTGTTGTGAGGTTTTCCTCATTATGTTGGTATTGTCTTCCCCGTGGAGACTGTACCGTGCCTGGCACTAATGCAGTGACCCAACCAGACACTGCTACAGTGACTGCACCGAGCCAGACATTGCTGCAGTGACTGCACCGAACCAAGCACTATTACAATGGTTCGACCAGTCTGTTTTTGTAAGAGTGTTGCAGCAATACTCATGACCTGCGTCTGTGGTGTTCACAAGTAACACACACGTGTTACATAAGACCGGAGTCAGTGTTGCTCAGGGAGACCTGCTGGTGGCAGCCACACCTGCCACAAGGCACGCCCTTGCTCTCCTGTCGTCCCTCTGGTGAAATGTTCCTCTGTGAAAGAAAACGACAGCGACAGAGAACAACGACGATATAGAGATCAGATGTGAGGGTCGTTCTCTGCACGAGTTGGTCTAGGTTTGTGAGGAGTCACCCCAGGTGTTGGGTCCAGCTCTGGATCGTTCCTATACTACAGCTACTTAGAATGACATCTGAACACTTATCTACCGTTCACCACTTATCGTTCACCACTTGCCGTTCATAAGTCACTTACCGTTCATCAGTCACAACGTATAACAGTCATGTGTGTACCTTCCTGGGTAGGTGGTAGAAGAATGTAATCAGTGAAGGTTAGGACACCAGGTTGTTCTGGTACCACAGAATGTGATATGTCACTTCCGTAAGACATTATAGACGGTAAATATGTACCCGCTTAACAACGAATATGATTTGCCACCTAACAGGCCGGTACAGGCAGGTACAGCAGGTACGGTACATATCGGGGTTCAGACGTGGTCGACCATGCCAGGCGTCCTGGTTGATGCCATACATCTGTGTTTCTGTCATTACCATAATTTCCTGCTGGGAATGACGCAGCTTGTGTCGCGCGGGTGATGCCCTTACCTGACTCACACGGGGGACGTGAAGACGAGCACATCATGTTTACAGGTATTATCATTATTGATGTACGTAGTGTCGTCCAGCAAGGTAGATGGTGTAGGTAAGAGTGAGGAGGGTCGCTAGTAGAGGACTAGGCTGTTGGTGGTGCGGGCTGGGCTGCTGCCTGGCCGCCAGTCGTCTCCTGCCGCTGCAGCAGCCTCATCTGTCTCCTGGTGGACGGTGCCTCACGACCACCTGAGCGTCGTCTAGTACACGTAGTGTGTTGCTGGCCGGGTTGGGACACCTGCCTGCACCTGCCGATTAAGGTATAGGTTGGTTGAGTGTGTGTGTGTGTGTGTGTGTGTGTGTGTGTGTGTGTGTGTGTGTGTGTGTGTGTCGGTATCCGTGAGAACTGCACGCCTCTGGAACACTCGTAACATCAAGTATGACGCTCTGACCCCCGACCACAACGGTACGATCCTGGCCTGGCTCCCGTGACCTTCCAGTTGGGGTCAGGTTATAGGCTAGACCATTATACCCAAAGGTCTTAGTGTTTTGATGAAGGATGGGACGCTCGTGCACCAGGGGTTGATGGTGGGCGAGTCTAGTGAGCAGCCGAAAGAACTTATTCAAGTTGACGTTCCTCCAAATAACATCACAACCATTATGGAAGTTTCATACCTTAACCCGTTCGAGCCGGTACCTGGCGGCACACACCTTGTGCCTGGCCCAGCTGCTGGATGATGGTCACATCTGAAGCAAAACTTCTGTTGTACTGCAGCCACACACTCACAACACCCCAGGTTATCGCTAGCTTAGCTTGTCCCTGAGGGATATGATGCTATTCTGAGGAAGGTATTTCCGCTACCAGAAGGTCGTGCCATAGCTTGGCCAGGGACTTGCCTCGTGGACCGTAAGTCCAACCCCAAGCTCTTCATGTGCTCTCTCTCTCTCTCTCTCTCTCTCTCTCTCTCTGCGCATACGTATATCTTTCTCTCTTTGAAACGATGATATGAACAAGTCTTTCGTGAAATGCAAAATATGATAATGAGAAGGTCAGGTGACCATAGAAAATACATGGAAGATATCGATGGTGATCACAGAGGTTGGGAAGCTGTTATGGTAGCGGTATGTACGAGTTTTGTGGCTTCGATGGTTGTGATGGTGAACTACAACTCGGGTACGAGGGTTCTCAGGGGCAGGAGGTGGAGAGGTGCCACAGGCTGTCCCGCACTCTGGGGTGAGGTGCAGATGATGACTGAAGACTCAGGAAAGTTAAGATATACATGGCCTTCTGAGTGTGAGGTAAAGTGAACAAGGATGATCTGGCATGAGGTTTTGTGTGCCTTATGTTGTAGTCTCGTCTGAGAACAGGAAAACAAGGGAATGTTACGACGGTCAGTCCTCGATGACTGGTCTCCACGCAGAAGCCATGGGAAACATCAGCCGGACACATACCCTGGGCTCAGGTCTTGAGGGACTGGACGCAGGCAGGCAGCTCACGAGAATAGAAGCTGAAGTAATGACCGTGGTTATGGATGTCCCAGGGAGTTAATACAGCTCTTGAGGAAGCTGTTGTCAGGGCTGTAGCTCACTCGTATTTAACATGGAAGTAATCACACAGCACAGCTTATCATCATCATCTACACTAAAGTAAGTATGATAATCTGGTGAACACAAGATGTTGAACGATGACAAGCAAGTCGCCAAGTGTTGCGTTTGTGGTGCACCTGGGAAGTCTCCACTTCCTCCTCACGTGGGCAGCAGGTGAGGAAAGTCAGGAAGCAGGACGTAAACAAACATCGTTGCAGGACGAGGTAGAATTACGTATAGGTGGATGAATGATTGCCAGACAACGCTTTCGAACATCAGGGAACTGTCATTTCCTCTTAAGACGGTGACCGGCTGGATCCTGTGAACCTTCAGAGTGAGTGTAGCAGAACCAGATAAAGACTTCGAAGACGTTATGCCCCACACACGAAGACGGTTGCTTGCGAGCATAACATTGTTTAGCAGGATCACATTATTACGTGAAGGAAAATGTGGCAAGAATCATCACGACCACTGAGATGATAGTGAGCACCAAGACTTCCGGGAAAAATGCAATTGTAGAAAGCGACTGGAAGGGATGAATGATATGCACGTAGACAATACTGGAAGGTTTAATCCATACACATGGAAGACTGAAAATAGGGTACCAGAAGTATACTAAGACAACGTACAAATCTCGGTCCCAAAGTTGTCCAGCGTTCTCCTAACTCGTGTTACAATTATCTTGACTGATCACAAAAGCTCAAGATGCACATTATGAAGTGTTCTTCATCACCTGGCTTAACCAAAGGGGCAGAAGTGCAGTCTAGTGCCAGACTGACGTGTAAAGGTATGAGAGACAAACCTGTATGGTGGACGGCAGGTAATAGGTTAGGTCAGTGGTGGACATTCCTTCACATGTGTGTCAAGTGTGGCGCTGTTATCTGGAGGAACCTCAGTACTTGAGAGATGATCATTGATAAAGATAAGACTGAGAACCCCCCACACTGGTGCTGGTGATGGCGGGGGAGGAGGAGAGGTAGTGTTGGTGATGGTGGTGGTGATAGCAAGGGAGGAGGAGAGGTAGCGTTAGTGATGGTGGTGATGATGGCAGGGGAGGAGGAGAGGTAGCGTTAGTGATGGTGGTGATGATGGCAGGGGAGGAGGAGAGGTAGTGTTGGTGATGGTGGTGGTGATAGCAAGGGAGGAGGAGAGGTAGCGTTAGTGATGGTGGTGATGATAGCAAGGGAGGAGGAGAGGTAGCGTTAGTGATGGTGGTGGTGATGTTAAATATTATACTTGAGGTTTGGATAGTTATGGGTTGTTAGTGGGAATACTAGTGATGTTGGGCAGTGATGACTGTTGTGGTTGAGGTGTTGGTGGTGGGTGAAGCTTAGAGTGGGTGATGGAGGTGGGGGTACAGTAGTCAGCTAGCCGCAGTCATAACATCCTGGTGGAAATAGAAAGAAACAGAAACATTTGCCACGTAAAATGTAGTATCAGAAGCGTAAACACGCTCACATTACTGCTGTTACCGTATGGGAAAACTAACTCTGTGTCGAGGAGTCTTACAACACATTAGAGTTGCCTCTTGTGAAGTGCTGTACATCGTAATTTAAGGATATTTTCATCCCTCTATCCTTGAGGCATTAGGTTCATATTGCTCTGCTGTCGTCCATCAGTTCTTGGATGTGTTGGTCGTGAACTGTCAATCCGTGCGCCACACAGGTGGGGAAGCGTCAGCACATGTAGGGGGCATGAGGAACCACGATTGCTGGTGGTCCTGGTCCCTACATGGAGTGAACAGACCATTAAGGACCACGTCTGTTGGGACTCTGGTCCCTACATGGAGTGAACAGACCATTAAGGACCACGTCTGTTGGGACTCTGGTCCCCACATGGAGTGGACAGACCATCAAGGACCACATCTTCTGGTGGTTCTGGTCCCCACATGGAGTGGACAGACCATCAAGGACCACGTCTTCTGGTGGTCCTGGTCCCCACATGGAGTGGACAGACCATCAGGGACCTCGTCTGCTGGTGGCACTGGTCCTCATGTCCCCTGGGTCGCTACAGCCAAGCTGTGGCCTGGACTATAACCTTGGCTGGGACGCGTCTTATTGTGGTCTGTTCTCTGGATGGTTGGTTGATGCTACTCTCTCCCATCGACTTTTTTTCCCTGGTCTTTAGCCATATTTCGGGTTGTTTATCCGTTGCTCTTTTCAACCTTTGGTCGCTTGCCTGGTCTGCTAGGGGTTGAGACGGGTCACAGGTCAACAGATTCAGCCTCTCAACCAGAGATGACCATACGTATATATCAAAATATACTAATATGTTAACATGTGTATACTGGACGTGAAAGTATTAATGATTACCTCTGACTTATTATTATTATTATTATTATTATTATTATTATTATTATTATTATTATTATCATTATTATCATCATCATTATTATTATTGCTTAGGTAAAATAGAGTTATTACACCTTTAGTCTTGAGAAGATGTAGCTTTATGTACGATGAGGAGAATATTATCATCTGCTGCGGTAACACACACGACTCTGTGTAACTCCTCATGTTTATATTCACCTCAGTCTGAATCATCCATAAATCGTGTTGATCAACTTGTGTGCTGGTCGTAAGGAAAATGTTTCTGAATCCAGGTGTGTGGATAGCGCGCACCCTCCGACCAGTCAGGTGTAAGGATGGCGCGCACCCTCCGACCAGTCAGGTGTGTGGATGGCGCGCACCCTCCGACCAGTCAGGTGTGTGGATGGCGCGACACCCTCCGACCAGTTAGGTGTGTGGATGGCGCGATACTCTCCGACCGGAGTCAAATAATATAAAATTTGTTCATTGCGGAGAGCAAGTGAGACAAATCTGTACTTCTCCAGGAACACTGAAGGAGGAGGTGACGAAGCTCTGTCTGGGAGTACTGAGCAGGGATGTTTGCTCTCCTGCTTACACCTGCTGCAGAGCAAAGTCTCAAGGCTTTTGCGAGAGCAAGATCTCAGGGCCCCGTTAGATGACGTAGGTCTCAGGGTCCCGCTAGGTGATGGAGGTCTCAGGGCTCCGCTAGGTGATGGTCTCAGGGCCCCGCTAGATGACGGAGGTCTCAGGGCCCCGCCAGGTACTTCAGAGGAAGTTGTGAAGGCCTGACTGATAACAGAGATGCCGGGGTCCTGCGAAGTATGATACTGAAAGAGTGTTGAGGTCCACTTGGAAACGGGGTCTCGTGTTCATCATCCCCCACACCACCGGTCCCCAGGCTCCACACCACCGGTCCCCAGGCTCCACACCACCGGTCCCCAGGCTCCACACCACCGGTCCCCAGGCTCCACACCACCGGTCCCCAGGCTCCACACCACCGGTCCCCAGGCTCCACACCACCGGTAACCAGGCTCCACACCACCAGTCCCCAGGCTCCACACCACCGGTCCCCAGGCTCCACACCACCGGTCCCCAGGCTCCACACCACCGGTCCCCAGACTCCACACCACCGGTCCCCAGGCTCCACACCACCGGTAACCAGGCTCCACACCACCAGTCCCCAGGCTCCACACCACCGGTCCCCAGGCTCCACACCACCGGTCCCCAGGCTCCACACCACCGGTAACCAGGCTCCACACCACCAGTCCCCAGGCTCCACACCACCGGTCCCCAGACTCCACACCACCGGTCCCCAGACTCCACACCACCAGTCCCCAGGCTCCACACCTCGAAGATGACGTCAGTGTAGAAGGGAGAGAACGTCTTATGTGGTCGAGTGTGAAGCAGGTCACGTGGTTATCGTAGTCTGTCACAGTCTTGTGTTCGGTGAAGTAATAACTGAGTGGGCGATGTTGTTACAACCTCCACAACACCAGTAGTCTGGCCTGGCCGCTGACCACAACATCAGTAGTCTGGCCTGGCCGCTGACCACAACATCAGTAGTCTGGCCTGGCCGCTGACCTCAACATCAGTAGTCTGGCCTAGCCGCTGACCACAACATCAGTTTTGCGGGTAACAAGAAGCAGGTGGCTGTAGTGGCCGTCATGATCCAGGCGCGGAAGTTTACACTGCTCACACTGGGTTACACGGGTCACACTGGGTTACACGGGTCACACTGGGTTACACGGGTCACACTGGGTCACACGGGTCACACTGGGCTACACGGGTCACACTGGGTCACACGGGTCACACTGGGTCACACGATCACACTGGGTTACACTGGTCACACGGGTCACACTGGGTTACACGGGTCACATCGGGTTACACGGGTCACACCGGGTTACACGGGTCACAACGGGTTACTCGGGTCACACTGGGTCTTTCTCTGACTCCAGTGGCCAGAATATTGTATCGTTATATATTACCAAATGACTTGACCGACGTTTCATGTAGTAGTTGACTTGTTTACTTGATACGAAGGTGAATACAGTTTCTGTATTAACATTGTTATAATGATATTTTGTGACTTTTTCTGTTGCATTCCTTTTGACTTATCTCTAAAAGTGTGTCCATACTCCTGGCCACACTTGACATGTCAACTTGGTACTACCGTCTCCGCACAAACTAGGCTGTTTGAGGTCGACTGGCCTCACACCTTTCACCAACAGGTGGGTGAGGGGCGGCGAGCAGACCCAGCACTCGGGTCGCTGCTCAACCCAGCAGCAGCAACACGATATATACTGCTACACTAACCACAGTGGCGATATATGCTGCTACACTAACCACAGTGGTGATACATACTGCTACACTAACCACAGTGGTGATATATACTACTACACTAACCACAGTGGTGATATATACTGCTACACTAACCACAGTGGTGATATATACTGCTACACTAACCACAGTGGTGATATATACTACTACACTAACCACAGTGGTGATATATACTGCTACACTAACCACAGTGGTGATATATACTGCTACACTAACCACAGTGGTGATATATACTACTACACTAACCACAGTGGTGATATATACTGCTACACTAACCACAGTGGTGATATATACTGCTACACTAACCACAGTGGTGATATATACTGCTACACTAACCACAGTGGTGATATATACTGCTACACTAACCACAGTGGTGATATATACTACTGCACTAACCACAGTGGTGATATATATTGCTACACTGACCACAGTGGTGAAATATACTGCTACACTAACCACAGTGGTGATATATACTGCTACACTAACCACAATGGTGATATATACTGCTACACTAACCACAGTGGTGATATATACTGCTACACTAACCACAGTGGTGATATATACTGCTACACTAACCACAGAGGTGATATATACTGCTACACTAACCACAGTGGTGATATATACTGCTACACTAACCACAGTGGTGATATATACTGCTACACTAACCACAGTGGTGATATATACTGCTACACTAACCACAGTGGTGATATATACTGCTACACTAACCACAGTGGTGATATATACTGCTACACTAACCACAGTGGTGATATATACTGCTACACTAACCAGGAGGTTGACGTTATGTGGGTGATATTATTGACAAGAGGTGAGAGGGGGTGGGCGACCTGTGGTGGGCAGTACACAAGAGGTGAGAGGGGGTGGGCGACCTGTGGTGGGCAGTACACAAGAGGTGAGAGGGGGTGGGCATTATCCCCACACACATATAGCCAGTCCGCTGGCCAGGATGGTCTCAGCCACGCCCACCTGTACTGTACTAGGGGCTGGACTGGAGCCTCTTGACCTGGACTTGCCTCGTCATCTTGCCTGGGTGCGAGTCATGACTGGAGTCCTGATGTTGCACATTGGTAGTCAACAAACGGTTGGTGTTGTTGGTAATGCTGAGTGGTCTGGCCTGGACTGGCCTTATCTGCTTGTGTCTGGTTGGTCTGCTGGATGTGTCAGGAGGCTGGGCTGACGATGCTGCTCATACCTACCCCCCCCCCCCCCCCCCGACTGCGGCAGGGGAGTCTGCTGGATGTGTCAGGAGGCTGGGCTGACGATGCATGCTCATACCTACCCCCCCCCCCCCCCGACTGCGGCAGGGGAGTCTGCTGGATGTGTCAGGAGGCTGGGCTGACGATGCTGCTCATACCGAGCTCCCCTGACTGCGGCAGGGGAGTCGGGAGACGCGAGCGTCCCAGCTCTCCTCACTGTGGCAGTGTAGGATTCCCCTGCTGCACAGGTCCGTCTTGCACTCACTTCTGTGTCCAGCCTGTGTGGTGCCCGTGGTATCCAGTCTGTGTGGTGCCCGTGGTATCCAGTCTGTGTGGTGCCCGTGGTATCCAGTCTGTGTGGTGCCCGTGGTATCCAGTCTGTGTGGTGCCCGTGGTATCCAGCCTGTGTGGTGCCCGTGGTATCCAGCCTGTGTGGTGCCCGTGGTATCCAGCCTGTGTGGTGCCCGTGGTATCCAGCCTGTGTGGTGCCCGTGGTATCCAGCCTGTGTGGTGCCCGTGGTATCCAGCCTGTGTGGTGCCCGTGGTATCCAGTCTGTGTGGTGCCCGTGGTATCCAGCCTGTGTGGTGCCCGTGGTATCCAGTCTGTGTGGTGCCCGTGGTATCCAGTCTGTGTGGTGCCCGTGGTATCCAGTCTGTGTGGTGCCCGTGGTATCCAGTCTGTGTGGTGCCCGTGGATGGCAGTGGTGTTCTTCCTGACCCTAAACTGCTTCACCAAACATCTGAACCTCGAGCTATCGTGACGTAACCCTCAGCAGATGACGGGAGTGGCTGTCGCCTGTGTTGGTGAAGTCATGACAGAGTTCCTCTCCTTTTGTCTTGATCCAAAGCATTGCATCCAGAGGTGACTATCCTGTGAACACATGGAATATGATTCATAGATTCCTGCTGTTATCATGTGATCCTAGAATCCCCTGCTCCCATTGTCATGTGAAGCAGGTGTCGGCATGTCAACACCGTTATGTGCTCATGCCAGTCTCAGCTGTTGATGTATGGTCATGGGGGACCCAGCCATGTGGACACGTGAACCATATAGCCGGTGTGGCCAACAGTAACGGTATAAGTCGGCCAGTCTTCAGCTACATAAACCTCAGTTTGGTAAACCCAACCAATGTTATGAAGTCTTCTTAAGATTTCACGGAGGCAGACCTTCACGCCAGACTGCACTCAAGATCACACTCGTGTATGAGACAGTGTGGAGTGTCGGCCGTGTGGAGTGTCCTGACTGTGTGGAGTGTCCTGACTGTGTGGAGTGTCCTGACTGTGTGGAGTGTCCTGACTGTGTGGAGTGTCCTAGTCATGTGGAGTGTCCTTACCATGTGGAGTGTCCTGGCCGTGTGGAGTGTCCTGGTCATGTGGAGTGTCCTGACTGTGTGGAGTGTCCTGGCCGTGTGGAGTGTCCTGACCATGTGGAGTGTCCTGGCTGTGTGGAGTATCCTGACTGTGTGGAGTATCCTGGTCATGTGGAGTGTCCTGGCCGTGTGGAGTGTCCTGGTCATGTGGAGTGTCCTGGCCGTGTGGAGTGTCCTGGCAATGTGGAGTGTCCTGGCTGTGTGGAGTGTCCTGGCTGTGTGGAGTGTCCTCGTCATGTGGAGTGTCCTGGCTGTGTGGAGTGTCCTGGCTGTGTGGAGTGTCCTGACCATGTGGAGTGTCCTGGCTGTGTGGAGTGTCCTGGCAATGTGGAGTGTCCTGGCTGTGTGGAGTGTCCTGGCTGTGTGGAGTGTCCTGGCAATGTGGAGTGTCCTGGCTGTGTGGAGTGTCCTGGCAATGTGGAGTGTCCTGGCTGTGTGGAGTGTCCTGGCTGTGTGGAGTGTCCTGGCAATGTGGAGTGTCCTGGCTGTGTGGAGTGTCCTGGCTGTGTGGAGTGTCCTGGCTGTGTGGAGTGTCCTCGTCATGTGGAGTGTCCTGGCTGTGTGGAGTGTCCTGGCTGTGTGGAGTGTCCTGACCATGTGGAGTGTCCTGGCTGTGTGGAGTGTCCTGGCAATGTGGAGTGTCCTGGCTGTGTGGAGTGTCCTGGCTGTGTGGAGTGTCCTGGCAATGTGGAGTGTCCTGGCTGTGTGGAGTGTCCTGGCTGTGTGGAGTGTCCTGGCAATGTGGAGTGTCCTGGCTGTGTGGAGTGTCCTGGCTGTGTGGAGTGTCCTGGCAATGTGGAGTGTCCTGGCTGTGTGGAGTGTCCTGGCTGTGTGGAGTGTCCTGACCATGTGGAGTGTCCTGGCTGTGTGGAGTGTCCTGGCCGTGTGGAGTGTCCTGACCATGTGGAGTGTCCTGGCTGTGTGGAGTATCCTGACTGTGTGGAGTATCCTGGTCATGTGGAGTGTCCTGGCCGTGTGGAGTGTCCTGGCAATGTGGAGTGTCCTGGCAATGTGGAGTGTCCTAGCTGTGTGGAGTGTCCTGGCAATGTGGAGTGTCCTGGCTGTGTGGAGTGTCCTGGCTGTGTGGAGTGTCCTAGCTGTGTGGAGTGTCCTGGCTGTGTGGAGTGTCCTGGCTGTGTGGAGTGTCCTGGCTGTGTGGAGTGTCCTGGCAATGTGGAGTGTCCTGGCAATGTGGAGTGTCCTGGCTGTGTGGAGTGTCCTGGCAATGTGGAGTGTCCTGGTCATGTGGAGTGTCCTGGCTGTGTGGAGTGTCCTGGCAATGTGGAGTGTCCTAGCTGTGTGGAGTGTCCTGGCTGTGTGGAGTGTCCTGGCTGTGTGGAGTGTCCTGGCTGTGTGGAGTGTCCTGGCAATGTGGAGTGTCCTGGCAATGTGGAGTTTCCTGGCTGTGTGGAGTGTCCTGGCTGTGTGGAGTGTCCTGGCTGTGTGGAGTGTCCTGGCTGTGTGGAGTGTCCTGGCAATGTGGAGTGTCCTGGCTGTGTGGAGTGTCCTGGCTGTGTGGAGTGTCCTCGTCATGTGGAGTGTCCTGGCTGTGTGGAGTGTCCTGGCTGTGTGGAGTGTCCTGGCTGTGTGGAGTGTCCTGGCAATGTGGAGTGTCCTGGCTGTGTGGAGTGTCCTGGCTGTGTGGAGTGTCCTGGCTGTGTGGAGTGTCCTGGCTGTGTGGAGTGTCCTGGCAATGTGGAGTGTCCTGGCTGTGTGGAGTGTCCTGGCTGTGTGGAGTGTCCTCGTCATGTGGAGTGTCCTGACCATGTGGAGTGTCCTGACCATGTGGAGTGTCCTGACTGTGTGGAGTGTCCTGGTCATGTGGAGTGTCCTGGCCATGTGGAGTGTCCTGACCATGTGGAGTGTCCTGGCCGTGTGGAGTGTCCTGGTCATGTGGAGTGTCCTGGTCATGTGGAGTGTCCTGGCCATGTGGAGTGTCCTGACCATGTGGAGTGTCCTGGCCATGTGGAGTGTCCTGGCCATGTGGAGTGTCCTGACCATGTGGAGTGTCCTGGTCATGTGGAGTGTCCTGGCTGTGTGGAGTGTCCTGGCCATGTGGAGTGTCCTGACCATGTGGAGTGTCCTGGTCATGTGGAGTGTCCTGGTCATGTGGAGTGTCCTGACCATGTGGAGTGTCCTGGCTGTGTGGAGTGTCCTGACCATGTGGAGTGTCCTGGTCATGTGGAGTGTCCTGGTCATGTGGAGTGTCCTGACCATGTGGAGTGTCCTGACTGTGTGGAGTGTCCTGGTCATGTGGAGTGTCCTGGTCATGTGGAGTGTCCTGGTCATGTGGAGTGTCCTGGTCATGTGGAGTGTCCTGGTCATGTGGAGTGTCCTGGCCGTGTGGAGTGTCCTGACCATGTGGAGTGTTCTGAGAAGGGAGGATGAGAAAGACTTCATCTGCCACATTGTTTATCATTATAGTCCGGATATTTTCCTGAATATTTGATACATCTTGATCATTTGATTCTGTATAAAGATGGTTGTATAGTTCTGCTGACGTTTCGGTAAATTTGCTGACTAAAGTGTGGATTGCTCGTTGAGGAAATGACTAGCTTGGGTATCCAGCGTTACCCAAGAAAAAAAAGTAGGCCTTTGCTGATCTCCAAACGGCCTTCAAGGCTGACGTGCGATAACTAAAACTTTCCCCAGACTCTGAAGTGTGTACACCCGAAGTCTGGGGTGTATGAGTGCTGCGGTTCTCCCGTGAAACAGGAACAAACAAACACACAGAACCGTCCAGCCCATATGGTTCCAAGAACCTCTCCAGGTCTTCCTCATCTCTTCTCCAGGCCCTCCCAAGTCTTCCTCAGTTCCCCACCAGCTCCTCTCCTGGTTTTCCCATGGGTCTCCTCAAGTGTTCCCTAAGTCTCCCTAAAGTCCCTTTCAGGTCTCCCTCAGGTCCTTTTTACACCTTCCTCAGTTCGTCCTCAGGTATTACCCAGGTCTTCTCCCCCCAGGTCTACCTAGGACTTCCCTGGGTTTTCCCTAGGTCCTCTCCGTGCCTTCTCCAGGCATGTTTTAAAGGCCACGTCAGGTACAGAGAACCACGCACGGTATTTCCAACCCGTATTTTACCCAAAGTACAAATGAGTTTTTGAAAAGCGTCTTATGTTGGCCTTAAAACCACCTCAAAGATAAACATGCGGAAGCTTTAAACGGTAAAGCCTTACTGGTGATATGAAGGAAAGGTATGGGATTTGAAGTGCTCTAGAAAATGCGAGTTAAGATTTTAAATAACTTTGGAGACTGCAGAAGTAAGGGGTATGGGGCGATTAAGGGTGGGGTTAGAACTAGTCTTGGTGGTGGAGGCTGCCCCACACTGGTCCTGGTGGTGGAGGCTGCCCCACACTGGTCCTGGTGGTGGAGGCTGCCCCACACTGGTCCTGGTGGTGGAGGCTGCCCCACACTGGTCCTGGTGTGGAGGCCCCACACTGGTCCTGGTGGTGGAGGCTGCCCCACACTGGTCCTGGTGGTGGAGGCTGCCCCACACTGGTCCTGGTGGTGGAGGCTGCCCCACACTGGTCCTGGTGGTGGAGGCTGCCCCACACTGGTCCTGGTGGTGGAGGCTGCCCCACACTGGTCTTTAACACCAGCTGGGAATCAACATTCACCTCATGGAAGGCGGGCAGGGGGCGGACGTGCTGTGCAGTACACTTGCTGTGTCCGAGGTGTACTGACCAGGGCCTCTCTGATGACCCACGGATGTTCCTGGTAATGTGACGTGTGACGCTGCCTCATACCGTATGCCGCATGATGGTGTAGTAGACATCAAGTCAGGCACGATGCTTCTCAGGGGTTTTCTAAGTGTATATTATGACGTAGCCTCCCGTCTGCACATTGGCCAGTGTGGCTTTAGCGTCTCAAGTCGTCCACAGTGATCTAGACAGTGCCAGTAGCCGCTGTGGACGACCCTACCACACTCTGTGACTCCTCCTTATCTCCCGCCCTGTAACATGGTGTCAACACACAACGTTATACACTTCACGACAACATAACAGCCTCCAGGGGCTCCGCCCTCACCTCCACTCCTAAGGGTCAACAATTTCCTCTCATGATTTTGGAAGAGTCAGTTGATGTTGTGTTAGCTGAAGGTCTGGTACATTGATCATTACTCCCAGGTCTGTTATGCTGATCATTACTCCAAGGTCTGTTACACTGATCATTACTCCCAGGTCTGTTATGCTGATCATTACTCCAAGGTCTGTTACACTGATCATTACTCCCAGGTCTGTTATGCTGATCATTACTCCCAGGTCTGTTACACTGATCATTACTCCGAGGTCTGGTATATTGACCATTCGAGATGTTTGTGTGTGTGTGCTTCTCTGTTGTTGTTCATGTCTTCACTTGACCACAGAGGAGCAGTTGATGATCATTATAAAGATGCATGTCAGTATTCGTGTGGGTCACTGGAACCCGTGATTTATTTTTATTTGTATCTATCTATTTGATGATTATCATTATTATTATCTGACTGTAATAAGATTGTTGATAATCTGTATAAACATGTGGAATTTTAGTAAGGTAACCTATCACAAAGCAGAGTCATAACTAAATGTAATTATTATTATCTTTACAGGTGACACCAGACACTGGCAGAGTTCCATGCAAAAATGACCTAAGACCACATACCGTGGCTGATGATGACTTGCATTTATTAGATAAAGGTCAAGTGTGGAGGAGTGACCTGGTCTGGCGCTGTGTTATTAAAGATCTTGATGTGTCGTGATATGTGTGTGGAGTGCGTCTTGTGATAACATGATTGACAAGATAAGTGGTCTTAATCGGGCAGCATCGTTCACTGTTTCTCACCACTGTTACGTGGACCTACACCCAGCACGCTAGGGGCAGTGACTGGGATAGTGTGTGGCCTGAAAGTTCTTACGAGGTCGTTGTTTTTAAGGATATTTACAACCAGCTCCTCCCGCCGCCTGTTGGTTAAGTTATAAAGTGATACAAAACCTGACCTTGGCGAGGCTGGTGGAGGTACGACCTGCCTGCCAGTGGCCCAGGTTCAGCCACACTAGAGGGAGGACCGGCAGCACCTTCCCTGAAAGTGAAATAAAAATCCTGTTAACCTTGGTGCTCTACGAAGACTCGCCCGCCCATACCTGCAGACAGGATTCGACCCCGCCATTGACCAGGCGACAGAGCAGCCTGCTACAGGCAAGCCACAGGTTCCTGCGGCTGTGTAGTGTCTGTACCTGTGGACCCCCGCACCTCACCTCCACCATGTCTGTCAGGTGGAAGATTCCTCCCGGGGAGTCCGAGGAGGAGGAGGATGACGACAATGACACAGACACCTTCTGCGGGAGGCAGTACGAGCAGACTCTGGTGAGTACCACCAATACTTCCTTCTCAGTTTCTTCCTAAGTCTGTACTGTCGGCCATGTTGCATGTTTTTCTTATGCCGCCGACTTGCTGAACATTGTCAGGTAAGTGATGCGTGACGCCTGCTTGATGAGGTAGGACAGTAGGGCTTCCTGATGCAGCCATAAAGTCTAACCTTCCTGTTGAGATACAACACCAGTTTAGGGACCCCAAGTCCCTCTGATACACCGATTCCTGTGTCTGATGTCCTGCTGGGTAATGGTCAGGTCGAGGCCTTCTGTCGTTGTGATCCATCCTTGTTACTTTACATTTACTTGGGTTAAACATCAACTACATATCAGACCAGCTCTGGAGTCCGTCAAGGTCCACTCGTAAGTTGATGCAGATCTTCAAACTTTTTTTCCCTTCCTTCACGACCTTTTCATTATCCACAGAAGTATTCAGGCAGTAATTTGTAGCGTGTGGAGAGTCATTCACAGGTCAAAAACAGTAATGGCCTCAGAAGAGAACCCTGTAGCACTGGTCTGGTCACCTCGACCCATCTGAAGAAGGCTTCTCATACATGCCTCCTTTGTTCCTCTTCTGCTAAGATACTCCATCCATTGAGGAGGTCTTCCCCCTTACTCCTGCTTGATGATCCAGCTTCTCAGTCAGCCTCCCTGCGGTACAGTGTCACACATGTTTTCTGGAGGTCCAGATATAAACTGTCACTCAGCCTTCTCTTACGTCCAACACAGAGTCCATGACCTTTTCCTGAAACATGTCACACTAAGGTGATTTCTCCTCTCTAGGAAATCATCCATTTACTCTCTAATAATCTTTTCCAGTACCCTACAAACCAACGTGTCAGTGTGTGTGTGTGTGTGTGTGTGTGTGTGTGACCTTATATGCTTTACACGTCTATTGTCGTTCTGATGTCTGTTTCCTTTCTAAAATGCATCCATTATCTTATGAAAGCCATTTGTTATAATAATGATAATAGTAATGATAATGATAATAATATTATTATTATTGATTATATTATCATTGTTTTATTATCATTATATGATTATTATCTTTTTTATGTTAACTAAGACGGCACGGGCAACTGAGGCCCTAATCAAGGCCATCCTATTAACGATATTATGGGGTCCCAGGTTCGATCCTGGCTGTTGGAGCTTTGTATGTTCTATGAAGGTGTGCGTTCATATACACTTTATTCGTATATATATATATATATATATATATATATATATATATATATATATATATATATATATATATATATATATTCCCTAGATTGAACCAGGTACCCTTTTACCAACCAAACCCTAGGGGTGGATGAACAGCTGGGTTAACTGTGAACCGACTGCCGCAACCAGGATTCGAACCTATGCGGTCGACCCTGGGCGGCCCGTGAATGCGTCACGGGAGTCCTTGAATATTATTATGTTTAAAAAGTATGTCCGTGGTCTATAGAGGTCAGGGTCAGCAAGGTCACGGTGACGGGTGATAGTGTGGTCTATAAAAGTCAAGGACAGCACGTCATCCCCTGTATACCACACCCCTCCAATTCGCTCTCTTCTATACAGGTCATAGTTACTGGGAAAGATATGAGAAGGTAGAGAGTTCTAAAGCTTCGAAGTGTAGGAAAAGAAACAGTTATCAAAACAGCCCACCCGTGAGTTGCCAGTGCCACACAGCAGCAGCTTGCCGAGTATTGTGTGATGTAGGCTGTAGTGGTGAGACCAGACGAGCAACATTACCTGTGTTGTGTATGATCTTCGCCAGATGCCGTCCTGAATTTGAACACTCCTGTAAAACCTACACTTGGTCTGAATGGTTCTTTATTATCAAAGAAAATTACTGATAGATTTGACGAATGATCAAAGTAGGAAGTGATTCAGTATTAACAGTAATGATAGAACTCTCGAGTTGTCATAGTACAGACTTTAAAAAGTATATGGTGGATTTTTTAATTTGCCTCTTATCTCGGTGTTCCATATTTGTTAATGTACTTTATCAGTTAGTATAAACGAATATGTTGATGCTAGAATGATAAACGTAGTCACTGATTTAAATTTCTGTTGGTAGAATGAGCAGCATGTGGTACAGCATGTGGTGCAGTATGTGGTGCAGCGTGTGGTACAGTATGTGGTGCAGCTTGTGGTGCAGCATGTGGTGCAGTATGTGGTGCAGCATACAGAACGTTCTCTTCTCCAAGTTTACCAACATCTCATTAGTATAGCTGCCAATTTCACAAGTTTTTATCGATGATAAGGGATCAGGGAGCTCGATGATAAGGGATCAGGGAGATCGATGATAAGGGATCAGGGTGCTCGATGATAAGGGATCAGGGAGATCGGTGATAAGGGATCAGGGAGCTCGATGATAACTGATCAGGGTGCTCGATGATAAGGGATCAGGGAGTTCGATGATAAGGGATTAGGGAGCACGATGATAAGGGATCAGGGAGTCGATGATAAGGGATCAGGGAGCACGATGGTAAGGGATCAGGGAGCTCGATGATAAGGGATCAGGGAGCACAATGATAAGGGATCAGGGAGCTCGATGATAAGGGATCAGGGAGCTCGATGATAACTGATCAGGGTGCTCGATGATAAGGGATCAGGGAGCTCGATGATAACTGATCAGGGAGCTCGATGATAAGGGATCAGGGAGCTCGATGATAAGGGATCAGGGAGCTCAATGATAAGGGATCAGGGAGCTCGATGATAAGGGATCAGGGTGCTCGATGATAAGGGATCAGGGAGATCGATGATAAGGGATCAGGGAGATCGATGATAAGGGATCAGGGTGCTCGATGATAAGGGATCAGGGAGCTCGATGATAACTGATCAGGGAGCTCGATGTTAAGGGATCAGGAAGCTCGATGATAACTGATCAGGGAGCTCGATGATAAGGGATCAGGGAGCTCGATGATAACTGATCAGGGAGCTCGATGATAAGGGATCAGGGAGCTCGATGATAACTGATCAGGGAGCTCGATGATAAGGGATCAGGGAGCTCGATGATAAGGGATCAGGGAGCTCGATGATAAGGGATCAGGGAGCTCGATGATAAGGGATCAAGGAGCACAATGATAAGGGATCAGGGAAGTCGATGATAAGGGATCAGGGAGCTCGATGATAACTCATCAGGGTGCTCGATGATAAGGGATCAGGGAGTTCGATGATAAGGGATCAGGGAGCACGATGGTAAGGGATCAGGGAGCTCGATGATAAGGGATCAGGGAGCACGATGGTAAGGGATCAGGGAGCTCGATGATAAGGGATCAGGGAGCACAATGATAAGGGATCAGGGAGCTCGATGATAAGGGATCAGGGAGCTCGATGATAAGGGATCAGGGAGCTCGATGATAAGGGATCAGGGAGCTCGATGATAACTGATCAGGGTGCTCGATGATAAGGGATCAGGGAGCTCGATGATAAGGGATCAAGGAGCACAATGATAAGGGATCAGGGAGCTCGATGATAAGGGATCAGGGAGCTCGATGATATCTGATCAGGGTGTTCGATGATAAGGGATCAGGGAGCTCGATGATAAGGGATCAGGGAGCTCGATGATAACTGATCAGGGAGCTCGATGATAAGGGATCAGGGAGCTCGATGATAACTGATCAGGGTGCTCGATGATAAGGGATCAGGGAGCTCGATGATAAGGGATCAGGGAGCTCGATGATAACTGATCAGGGAGCTCAATGATAAGGGATCAGGGAGCTCGATGATAAGGGATCAAGGAGCTCGATGATAAGGTTTCAGGGTGCCCGATAATAAGGGATCAGGGAGCACGATGGTAAGGGATCAGGGAGCTCGATGATAAGGGATCAGGGAGCTCGATGATAACTGATCAGGGAGCTCGATGATAAGGGATCAGGGAGCTCGATGATAAGGGATCAGGGTGCTCGATGTTAAGGGATCAGGGAGTTCGATGATAAGGGATCAGGGAGCTCGATGATAACTGATCGGGGAGCTCGATGATAAGGGATCAGGGAGCTCGATGATAATTGATCAGGGTGCTCGATGATAAGGGATCAGGGTGCTCGATGATAAGGGATCAGGGAGTTCGATGATAAGGGATCAGGGAGCTCGATGATAAGGGATCAGGGAGCTCGATGATAAGGGATCAGGGAGCACGATGGTAAGGGATCAGGGAGCTCGATGATAAGGGATCAGGGAGCACAGTGGTAAGGGATCAGGGAGGTCGATGATAAGGGATCAGGGAGCTAGATGATAAGGGATCAGGGAGCTCGATGATAAGGTGTCAGGGAGCTCGATGATAAGGTATCAGGGAGCTCGATGATAAGGGATCAGGGAGCTCGATGATAACTGATCAGGGTGCTCGATGATAAGGGATCAGGGAGCTCGATGATAAGGGATCAGGGAGCTCGATGGTAACTGATCAGGGAGCTCAATGATAAGGGATCAGGGAGCTCGATGATAAGGGATCAAGGAGCTCGATGATAAGGTTTCAGGGTGCCCGATAATAAGGGATCAGGGAGCACGATGGTAAGGGATCAGGGAGCTCGATGATGAGGGATCAGGGCCAGCCAGTGTGGTGGGCTGGGGCCAGCCAGTGTGGTGAGCTGGGGCCAGCCAGTGTGGTGGGCTGGGGCCAGCCAGTGTGGTGGGCTGGAGCCAGCCAGTGTGGTGGGCTGGGGCCAGCCAGTGTGGTGAGCTGAGGCCAGCCAGTGTGGTGGGCTGGGGCCAGCCAGTGTGGTGGGCTGGGGCCAGCCAGTGTGGTGGGCTGGGGCCAGCCAGTGTGGTGAGCTGAGGCCAGCCAGCCGGGCGGGCAGGAGCATTGCGTCACAGCGGCCTGGGGCACCTGGCCATGCTGCACCCCTCGCTAGAGTGTTAAGATGAGAGCCTAGCCTGCTGCCCCCTACCTGCCTTGCCTGCTGCCCCCTACCTGCCTGGCCTGCTGCCGCCCCTCCGTCTAGAGTGCCACTGTCTGCCTGGCTCGTCCCCTGCATGGCTCTCGTGCCGAAGTAGCCTTCCTCCGGCATCATGGGTGCAACAGGTGTCTCGTGAGGGAGCGCGACAGCTTCCCTGCTTGGCCCCTTGCCAGTGTCCTCCTCACGCCCTGGTCTGGTCTGCCGCTCCCGTTCGTCATGTTTTTTCCCAGGATTGTCCTTCCGCTTTACTTGGTTACCTCTGGAATAATGCTGTATGTACCGGAGGCTCGAGGTCGCCAGCGCCAGCCACGGAACTCACCAGGATGGTCGCAGTGCAGGTGTTGAGCTGACCCACGTATGGCTCTCACGTAAGACTGCACATGTAAGAGAGTTCATCATCCAGGGACTGGTGTACGTCCACACTTGAGGATGGCGTCTGATCACAAGGGTCGTGATGATGGTCTTATATACGTGCACTGCCACCATTACGGCACGGTCGTACATACCGCCTGCGGGAGCATACCTCATCCTGTTCCTGGATGTCCTTGTTTGTTATGCTCCGGGAAGACGTACAGGTGGGAAGACGTGCAAGTGGGAAGACGTACAGGTGGGAAGACATGCAAGTGGGAAGACGTACAGGTGGGAAGACGTGCAAGTGGGAAGACGTACAGGTGGGAAGACGTGCAAGTGGGAAGACGTACAGGTGGGAAGACGTGCAAGTGGGAAGACGTACAGGTGAGAAGACGTGCAAGTGGGAAGACGTACAGGTGGGAAGACGTGCAAGTGGGAAGACGTACAGGTGGGAAGACGTGCAAGTGGGAAGACGTACAGGTGGGAAGACGTGCAAGTGGGAAGACGTGCAGGTGGGAAGACGTGCAGGTGGAAAGGACATTTTTGATACATTCTCTACGTATTATTCTTGTTGTAGAGGAGGAAGTAGCAGGTGGAGCACAGTACACAACATGAAGTTCCTGGATGTCCTCCCAGCCACCAGCCGCTTCACTCGTCTCCTTGATGTAACAGTGGCAGTCAGGTATAGGTGATGACACCTACTGTGCTGGCTGGCAGTCAGGTATAGGTGATGACACCTACTGTGCTGGCTGGCATTCAGGTATAGGTGATGACACCTGCTGTGCTGGCTGGCAGTCAGGTATAGGTGATGACACCTGCTGTGTTGGCTGGCAGTCAGGTGTAGGTGATGACACCTGCTGTGCTGGCTGGCAGTCAGGTGTAGGTGATGACACCTGCTGTGCTGGCTGGCAGTCAGGTGTAGGTGATGACACCTGCTGTGCTGGCTGGCAGTCAGGTATAGGTGATGACACCTACTGTGCTTGCTGGCAGTCAGGTGTAGGTGATGACGCCTGCTGTGCTGGCTGGCAGTCAGGTATAGGTGATGACACCTGGTGTGCTGGCTGGCAGTCAGGTGTAGGTGATGACACCTGCTGTGCTGGCTGGCAGTCAGGTGTAGGTGATGACACCTGCTGTGCTGGCTGGCATTCAGGTGTAGGTGATGACACCTACTGTGCTTGCTGGCAGTCAGGTGTAGGTGATGACACCTGGTGTGCTGGCTGGCAGTCAGGTGTAGGTGATGACACCTGGTGTGCTGGCTGGCAGTCAGGTGTAGGTGATGACACCTACTGTGCTGGCTGGCAGTCAGGTGTAGGTGATGACACCTGCTGTGCTGGCTGGCAGTCAGGTATAGGTGATGACACCTGCTGTGCTGGCTGGCAGTCAGGTGTAGGTGATGACACCTGGTGTGCTGGCTGGCAGTCAGGTGTAGGTGATGACACCTACTGTGCTGGCTGGCAGTCAGGTGTAGGTGATGACACCTGGTGTGCTGGCTGGCAGTCAGGTGTAGGTGATGACACCTACTGTGCTGGCTGGCAGTCAGGTGTAGGTGATGACACCTGCTGTGCTGGCTGGCAGTCAGGTATAGGTGATGACACCTGCTGTGCTGGCTGGCAGTCAGGTGTAGGTGATGACACCTGCTGTGCTGGCTGGCAGTCAGGTATAGGTGATGACACCTGGTGTGCTGGCTGGCAGTCAGGTGTAGGTGATGACACCTGGTGTGCTGGCTGGGAGCAGGGAAGCTGCGCACTACCGGAGCAGTGTCCAGAGCCTGGCCGGCTGTACCGCACCGCTGACTGATGGTGTGACCTTGAGTCTCCTCCTCTCATTAATCTCTTACCAGAAATAATGAGAAACTTTCACTAGCAAGACCAGGTGAACACGGCAGGATGAACAGGTGAACACTGGAGGAGGAACAGGTGAACACTGGAGGAGGAACAGTTGAACACAGTAGGAGGAACAGTTGAACACAGTAGTAAGACCAGGTGAATACAGTAGCACATCAGGTAAGGGAAGGAAAGGGGGATGATGGAAGGAAAGCGGGGCTAAGGGAAGGAAAGGGGGATGATGGAAGGAAAGCGGGGTAAGGGAAGAAAAGGAGGATGATGGAAGGAAAGCGGGGTAAGGGAAAGAAAGTGGTGGGAGGGAAGGAAAGCGGAGTGACGTCCGGGAAAGGTAGGAATGTTACATAGAGTGACACAGACCACACAGACCCAGGATCCAAGCGAGGTGGTCAGACCTTAATAGATCTATTGAAGAAAGCAAGTACAGTCTCCTTGAACGCAAGAGAGGGAAAGAATAGCAACACAGAGGCTCTCTCTCTCTCTCTCTCTCTCAGGTAACATGCCCGACGGAAAAACAGGTAGAAAAACTATCTTGCCGCATTGATAAGGGACTTTGTCGAATTTTTCTTAAAATTCCAGAAACATAATATCCACTGACTTTGTCTCGTCATGAGTATTAGATGATTTATGATTTTATCTCTGATGATCAAATTCAGAAGTTGACATACAGTTGACGTGAGGCTAATATGACGCTAAGTGCCGAGCAGTTCACAGCTTCTTTCTTTCAATATAGGAGAGACGTCTGCCAGTCTCCAGTTCCGTGGCCCCTTAACGTCCTGGAGATAATTAGTGAGAACAGAGCTTAACGCTTTGGCAATTTCGTGCTTGACTTTCCTGATAACTCGTAGAAAGAAGAGATCAGGACCTGGAGCTTTTAACTTCCCTGTGTTGGTATTTCTCAAACTGTGGAGGTAAATTCTGGTGACAGTGAATGCTGTCTATGTTTCTCAAATTTCGTGTCGTTGTTCTGTAGCTTAAAAACAGAATTTATAGATAATGTTCAAGGTTGTCGCTATGCTTTTATCATCAGCAGAGGGTTTCCCATCTTCTCATACTAAGAGTTCTATCCCATTCTGTAAATGTTTCATGTTATTACTACATCTATAATATCTTAGAATCTCCGTTACAGTCTCTTGCAATACTTACTTCATACTCCCTCTAGGCTTGCTTGATAAGTTTTTTCGTCTCTCTGAACAGTGTTATAATGTGTTGCAATATTTGGGTTATTGTCTAATTTGTTAAAGTTGTAGAACTTATTGTTAAGGTTGTAGACTTTATTGTTAAGGTTGTAGAACTTATTGTTAAGGTTGTAGACTTTATTGTTAAGGACCGTCCAGCTTGCTGTCGGTTTATTGTTTGTGTCGTACATGGGGATGAATGTGGCTTGTTAGAGCACTACATTGATTGTCGACTGGCCCGTAATTCCTCTGGGTATGAACCCACAAGAATGTAACTCTGTAATGCCTGAGCAACACATTATAATCATCTCCTTATAAAGTATAGTGTAATAATGCTAGTTTTGATATTTCCATCGACCTGGCCATGTGTCTACATGTTCACCAACACGGGTACTGGTTAGTAAGAACTTGTGGGATGCAGGAATTATACCAGGGACATCAGCTCCCCTTCTCGTCTCGATGAAGGTTTTGCAGAGAATATTGTCTTCGACAAACTTAGTAAGTCCAGCAGATTCACTTTCTACACCTGAGATAGTCATCCACGTTGTTCTGGAAGATTAATAATCCCCAGAATAATTGAGTTTTGATCCTGTGTTGCTCGGTGTAAACTCTCGTGCATGACAATTTCAGTATCTGCTGGCTGACTCGATCCTTTATGTACGACGTTTATGTAAAGTTTGGAGAATTCTATCTTGATATGAAAGACACAAGTGTTCAACGGCGGCAGATATTGTGGTCTGAATTTCGACGGTGTTTAGGTAAGGTTTTACATACACTGCAGTTCCCTCTCCTCGACCGTCACTGTCCCTTACAAGTGAGTTGTAGTGTGGTAGATTGTACTCGCTGATCACATCATTGTTTATCATGTTCACAAATGTTTCTGTTAAGCCAATGATGTCAACGTGTTCAGTGTTTCACAAGCAATACAACTCAGCTGGTTTGGTTCGCATGGATCTTATGTTCATGTGATGGTACGATTTTGTACGAGACTGGTGATGGTATGATTCTGTACGAGACTTTGTGATGGTATGATTCTGTACGAGACTGGTGATGGTATGATTTTGTACGAGACTGGTGATGGTATGATTCTATACGAGACTGGTGATGGTATGATTCTATACGAGACTGGTGATGGTATGATTCTGTACGAGACTTTGTGATGGTATGATTCTGTACGAGACTTTGTGATGGTATGATTCTGTACGAGACTGGTGATGGTATGATTCTGTACGAGACTTTGTGATGGTATGATTCTATACGAGACTGGTGATGGTATGATTCTGTACGAGACTGGTGATGGTATGATTCTATACGAGACTTTGTGATGGTATGATTCTGTACGAGACTTTGTGATGGTATGATTCTATACGAGACTGGTGATGATATGATTCTGTACGAGACTTTGTGATGGTATGATTCTGTACGAGACTTGGTGATGGTATGATTCTATACGAGACTGGTGATGGTATGATTCTGTACGAGACTGGTGATGGTATGATTCTATACGAGACTGGTGATGGTATGATTCTGTACGAGACTTTGTGATGGTATGATTCTGTACGAGACTTTGTGATGGTATGATTCTATACGAGACTGGTGATGGTATGATTCTAAACGAGACTGGTGATGGTATGATTCTATACGAGACTGGTGATGGTATGATTCTGTACGAGACTTTGTGATGGTATGATTCTAAACGAGACTGGTGATGGTATGATTCTATACGAGACTGGTGATGGTATGATTCTCTACGAGACTGGTAATGGTATGATTCTGTACGAGACTGGTGATGGTATGATTTGGTGCAATTATTTGTAGACCGAGATGTGACGAGACCTTGTGACCTGCCCCACATCGTCGCTGCCTGGTGGGGTGGGGAGTGAACTCGATCTGACCTACCTCACGTGACGTAATATGACCTTAACTGACCTCTACCGCCCGTATTATATGGTCAACACGCCGACCTCTGCCGATCCTCCACAACAACTTGTACCTTGCAGGTGTTCGTCAGTGTGATCTTTGATTCGCACAGCCAAGAGTTCCGTCACTTGATTACTGAGGTGAAGGTGGTCGTCTCTGCTGTGTAACCCGCTTCCTCCTGTGATGGTGTTGAGCCACATGTATACAACGTCAATGCTAACGTTAATGTACAGACACTTCAGTGTGTCATCTGGCGCTGTACTCTGAGCGTAGTTACCTACCGTCTTGACCAGTTGTTTAATGTGCCACGTTCTGCCGTCGGGTTAGACGTGGTCTGTTCTCTTACCTCTGGAATTCCCGGCCATGTGTGTGTGTGTGTGTGTGTGTGTGTGTGTGTGTGTGTGTGTGTGTGTGTGTGTGTTTACCCGCATTTCTGGCTAGTGGATCTCCAAGGATCACGGAACATTCGTACAGCACGTCGTTGCTCGTGAGCAGGCCGAAGGGGGAGGGAGTTGGAGGGTGGGGGTGGTCCCATGAGGTAGGGGGGAACAGCTGGATGGGTGGTTGTGGTGTGACGTCAACCTGGAGGAGGGTCTGGAATTAGGGCGAGGGAGGGCTCTAGTGGAGGGACGGAGCTTGCAGGTTGGGTGAGCATGAGTGGGGTTACGTGGTGGGGGGGGGGGGGGGTGTTAAGAGGTAGGATGAACATGATAAGGTTTAGGAAGGGCTGTGAGGGTACGGGTTGTGGGGGAGAGGCAGTAGACGCTGAACGTGTGTGAGATGAACATGTGAGGGAGGAGGAGAGGATCAGCAGGATGAGCCACAGGAGGAGGAGAAGACCAACAGGATGAGCCACAGGAGGAGGAGAAGACCAACAGGATGAGCCACAGGAGGAGGAGAGGACCAGCAGGATGAGCCACAGGAGGAGGAGAGGACCAGCAGGATGAGCCACAGGAGGAGAAGAAGACCAACAGGATGAGCCACAGGAGGAGGAAAAGATCAGCAGGATGAGCCACAGGAGGATGAGAGGACCAGTAGAATGAGCCACTGGAGGAGGAGAGGACCAACAGAATGAGCCACAGGAGGAGGAGAGGACCAGCAGGATGAGCCACAGGAGGAGGAGAGTTATAGGTCATAAGAGTGGCGGTGTTACCGTGTGCTTGGCTCCACAGGTGGCAGCATCAGGTGCCAGACTGGCCAGGTGAGTGCCGAGTATTGGAGTCAATGTTGCTCACTCTTGCTCAGGAACCACTGAGGTTGTGTCTGGACGTGATCATTGGTTTAAGAATAACTCACCCAAGTGGGAAATGTCTGTCGCGGAATGCAGGCGCCGTGCGGCTTACACACGTCAACTCCAAGATTCTATATGAGAATATGAGATGCGATATAATGGCTGGCTACATGGCAGCATCAGCGAGGGCGCCGTCTCCACTTACCTACAAATCAGGAGTACCGGCCCAAGCGCCACCCCCGCTCCTGGGCTGCCTTTGTCTCCAACACCTCCAGCCCAGGTTTCATGCGTCGATGTCCACCGTGTTCTTCATCCCAAGCAGCTGAATATATCCAACTTAAAAGATTAATTCAGAATCAAGTTAATGAATGCGACACGTGCCAACGTGGGAGCAGCTAACCATGCCTCCACCAGAACCTGAGGCTATCATGTCTCCACCAGAACCTGAGGCTATCATGTCTCCACCAGAACCTGAGGCTATCATGTCTCCACCAGAACCTGAGGCTATCATGCCTCCACCAGAACCTGAGGCTATCATGTCTCCACCAGAACCTGAGGCTATCATGTCTCCACCAGAACCTGAGGCTATCATGTCTCCACCAGAACCTGAGGCTATCATGTCTCCACCAGAACCTGAGGCTATCATGCCTCCACCAGAACCTGAGGCTATCATGTCTCCACCAGAACCTGAGGCTATCATGTCTCCACCAGAACCTGAGGCTATCATGTCTCCACCAGAACCTGAGGCTATCATGTCTCCACCAGAACCTGAGGCTATCATGCCTCCACCAGAACCTGAGGCTATCATGTCTCCACCAGAACCTGAGGCTATCATGTCTCCACCAGAACCTGAGGCTATCATGTCTCCACCAGAACCTGAGGCTATCATGTCTCCACCAGAACCTGAGGCTATCATGTCTCCACCAGAACCTGAGGCTATCATGTCTCCACCAGAACCTGTACCTGATCATTGTTCCGCTTGTGGATGGTTCTTACGGGAGAGAACGCCTTAAAATATCTATCCTGATCTATTTATATATATCGTCAGCCCAGATGACCGCTTGACTGAGCAGTGACCCCGAGGGTGATGCCCTGCTGGTCTACCACGATGCCTCAAGTGGACGCTGTGTCACAGTATCCTTGTGTCTGGATTAAGGCTTTGTGTCATTATACCACTCACAGGAGGCACCATGGTGGCCCCTGGCGCGACACGCTGGTGCCACGCCGTATTATTTACTGTGATTGATGGCACAGGAGAGGCATGGCTGGGCGCGTGGGGTCGTAGCATTGACGGAGCGTGCCCGCTGTATGTTGAGAAGCGCGGCTCTTCAGGCAGTTCCGCAAATTGTGGGTAAGTGGGTGGCGGCTGTGGGCCTTAGCTGGCCCTGCCTGGCCCCCGCCTGCCCAGGGAAGTCGTTCCTCTGGCAACAGGAGCGCCTCGGGAGGGCTGGAACACTACTCTGGTCCCGAGAAAAACACTCAAGTGTTGATGAACGAAAAAGGAGAAAAATTGCTGATTTGGTTTTGAAAAAAAAGATAAATTTTGATTTGAGACGGAGATAAGATGAGACAGAACCTGATGAAGGGTAGGTGGCTGGTGCCGCTAGGTGGGTGGCTGGTGCCGCAAGGTGGGTGGCTGGTGCCGTAGGGAGGGTGGCTGGTGCCGCAAGGTGGGTGGCTGGTGCCGTAGGGAGGGTGGCTGGTGCCGCAAGGTGGGTGGCTGGTGCCGCAGGGAGGGTGGCTGGTGCCGCAAGGTGGATGGCTGGTGCCGCACGGAGGGTGGCTGGTGCCGCAGCAGGACGGTGTGCGAATTCAGGAAAACCTGGATATCTGTATCCAAGTTGACGACTAAGGAGAGCGATAAGTGTTTCCAGAACCCAGGTCGGGGAGCCCTGAGCTGGACAGCCACACCGGAACAGCTCTTCACCAGACCACAAACCAGGCAAGACTGGCCACCTACACCGACCTCTCGCCGGGTACAGACGAACTTGAGTGGTGGGAAAGAGACAAAGAACTCTAAGTAAAATACCCAATAAGCAGGAAAGATGTTAGTGTGGCTACACTACATGATGGTCAACATATGTTGTCTTGTGAGGCTCACGTACGCCAGAGTGATAATGATGCTAAGACCAGGAATGTCAAATACTGACCCACAGAAGGTGACAGATGCATCATCTCGCCGGCTCACTTTCTGCAGATCAATCGGCACTCACAAGAGACTGGAGCAAATACCTTAATGATAAGAAAAGATAAGAGTAAGGCTTTGGACAGTTCATAGATAAGAGGCCTTCATCTTAACCTGCTACAGCTGGGGATGCTAAAGATCTCCAGAGGTTACTGTGTACCTTAACCAATGTTCCGCCATAAACGCAGCAACGTCATCAGAATTCCCGTCACTCGCTCAAGTATCAGAAGATAATGTCCCAACAGACATTCTCCTCCGGCAGAGACAATGAAGATACAATATTAGATTCAGTTAACGCCACACATGAGGATCTCGTTCATAATGGTCACGTCGAGGAAAACTTTGGTACAAGTGATCACCGACAGATCCCTTTTGAGGTAACTCTCAATATTGCCTGTGATGCTGCTCAACATGAGGGTCGCGCAGAAAAAATAGGCTGACAAATTTCATTGGTCTCTGCATTGCTCTAGAAAGTCTAACCTGGGATGATATCATTAATAAAAAAAAAACCATATGGACGAAGCTTGGAAAAGCTTCAGTAAAACTTTTTAAGTTGTTGAGGGAACGCGTGTCCCAGTATTGTGAGGTACGTGTTGCAGAATTGTGGGGTCGTGTCGCAACATTGTAGGGTCTGTGTCGCAACATTGTGGGGTCTGTGTCGCAACATTGTGGGGTCTGTGTCGCAACATTGTAGGGTCTGTGTCGCAACATTGTGGGGTCTGTGTCGCAGCATTGTGGGGTCGTGTCGCAACATTGTAGGGTCTGTGTCGCAACATTGTGGGGTCTGTGTCGCAGCATTGTGTCGTCGTGTCGCAACATTGTAGGGTCTGTGTCGCAACATTGTGGGGTTCATGTTGAAGCCTCACTTTATTCTTTTTTCTGAATTTGTAATAATGAATATTAAGATAAATATACTCGAGTATTTCTAAACAGTTAGAAGTGAATCATGAGTGAGTAGGATGTTTGGTACTTTAAGGCCTGACCTTGTGTTTCAGAAAGTACGTTTGATCAGTTTGAAACTAAGACGCTAAATGTTTTCGAAGTTTTCGTAATGAGGAACGGATGGTAATCATCAGTTTATTTGGGATGCATATTTGAGCAGAGTGACTTGGCTGCCAGGACAGCGTTAAGACTCGATGAAGGGAAATTTGTAGATCTGGAGACGCTATAATGTTTCTCTTGGCCCCTAACAAGAAAGTTCAGCATTTCCATTCTCAGGTGGAGTGTGACTGACGAGGGTTGTGTTATCGTCAGAGCGTGGAGGAACATCTGCACAGGGAAGCGTGAATATTATCTGTCATTACGAGAGAACACCACTGAGTTATACCATCTGTCCGGCTAGTTCAATTGTGACCTCACCAGTTGTCGGGCTGGGACAGGTGTGACAGCACCAGCTGGCGGTCTGAGGCAGGTATGACCTCACCAGCTGTCGGGCTGGGGCAGTTTTAATTACTCATAATAGTATATATCTGATATTAATAACAATATTGTGTAGATATGCAAGAATATCAGATATAATCAGTATTACTGTGCCTCTCCCAGGAGAAACCAGACTCTCGGGGTTGGTAATGGCTTCAGTATACAGACTGGAGTGAAAATGTTTCTTAGCACAAAAAGAGTTGAATTAAAAGTGTTGTCACGACCAGAGGTAATCGTCAGAAGAATACTGAAGACGATTACATCAACAGAGTGTTGATCCAGCTCAACTTAACACTGTGTTACACGTTAAGATCAACAGATGACGTTAGACTTAGTTCTGTCCAGTACTGTATCTCTCAGGTCACTGTTACGTTATATATATACGCGGATAAGAACAGTTATGTTGTCATACAACTGATGATATAGAGTACAATCTTAACTGACCTGTGTCGTGCATCATCTTACTGTTGTGGCCAGTGAGCTTAGTGCTTGCTGGTTCATTATAAACTCAACACAGGAGCGTAGACGTTGAGCTCAACACAGGATCATAGACGTTGAGCTAAGTTTAGTTTTGTGCACTTGTCCAACTTATCAGGTCAGAAGGCAGACTTGTGTGTCATGTTGACCCGGAGGCTGGGATAATGGGTGAACCTCGGCAAGTGATGATAAGACAGATCTTCCTTATCTTGTTCTAAAGATATACTAACGTATTCCCGTGGTGGCCGGTGACCCCTGGAGCGGTATGCGGTCGGGTCACCTTTGCTGTAGCGCGTATGGGACGAGGAATCTTAGTTAGTTCGCAGCACCGAACTCCCGCATCCACCTTCACAGAAACAGACAACCAATGATCTCGTTACGACACATCCAGTCGTCCTGTGTCATGAACCAGAACCAGAGACTGGCCATCCTCAGCCAGGCCCCACACACTGCCCCTTGGTCCACCTTGATGACTGCTCATTAGAGCAACCATTTTACTGTGTGGTTCCCTCGTATTGTGCTGCTTGACACGTATGTGGCCACTGGTGGGAGAGGAGGTCGTGGCTGAATGGGTTATTAAGTCGTTGGCCTCAATTGGTGTTTATCACAAATATTTCAGACATGCTCCTTATCTATGCTGTCTATCGCACAGCTCAATAACACGGGCGGGGTTCGTCCCACAACGCTGTGATTCAGAGAAAATTATTCTCATGTTATTTTCCAGTCCCCAAGTGTGGCAGCCGTGCAGGTTTTATGTTGTGTGTGTCTTCAGAACTGTTGAATGAGGTGGAGAAAGTGTGGTTGTGTTTGTGTTAGGAAGGTTGTACACTGATACTGTCGGTTGTTGGTCAGGATTGGCGAGCAGAAGGCTGGTGGCATCAACCCCGACCTCTGTCATGCCGTGGACGTGTGTGTGTGTGTGTGTGTGTGTGTGTGTGTGTGTGTGTGTGTGCACGGGGATGGAGTTCTACACTGGTAAGCAACTTTTAAATTTTGGGGATACAATCAGTAGTATTCAGATATATTAATCACTTTTATATTCAGCCACATCTCTGGGTCAACCACGTCTCTGGGTCAACCACATCTCTGGGTCAACCACGTCTCTGGGTCAACCACGTCTCTGGGTCAACCACATCTCTGGGTCAACCACATCTCTGGGTCAACCACGTCTCTGGGTCAACCACGTCTCTGGGTCAACCACATCTCTGGGTCAACCACATCTCTGGGTCAACCACGTCTCTGGGTCAACCACATCTCTGGGTCAACCACGTCTCTGGGTCAACCACATCTCTGGGTCAACCACGTCTCTGGGTCAACCACGTCTCTGGGTCAACCACATCTCTGGGTCAACCACGTCTCTGGGTCAACCACGTTTCTGGGTCAACCACGTCTCTGGGTCAACCACGTCTCTGGGTCAACCACATCTCTGGGTCAACCACGTCTCTGGGTCAACCACGTCTCTGGGTCAACCACATCTCTGGGTCAACCACGTCTCTGGGTCAACCACGTCTCTGGGTCAACCACATCTCTGGGTCAACCACGTCTCTGGGTCAACCACGTCTCTGGGTCAACCACATCTCTGGGTCAACCACGTCTCTGGGTCAACCACGTCTCTAGGTCAACCACATCTCTGGGTCAACCACGTCTCTGGGTCAACCACATCTCTGGGTCAACCACGTCTCTGGGTCAACCACATCTCTGGGTCAACCACGTCTCTGGGTCAACCACATCTCTAGGTCAACCACGTCTCTGGGTCAACCACGTCTCTGGGTCAACCACGTCTCTGGGTCAACCACGTCTCTGGGTCAACCACGTCTCTGGGTCTACCACGTCTCTAGGTCAACTACATTACTTGTCTCCATCTCTCTCACAAGCGTCTAGCTTCATCCATGTCGTTGCTTTTGGATGTTTTTTCTTTGTGTCTTTCAAAGAACTGTTGGCTGTCGACGTCATCAAACTAGTATATGAGTTTATGTGTTCCATGTATCACATGTTACTTTTCTCTCTTCCACAATGGGCAAGTTTGTGGCTGTTTACTTGAACTCATGTCTGTTACTCCTGGCGTCCTCCCTGTGGCCTCCTCTGTGGCCTCCTCTGTGGCCTCCTCTACGGCCTCCTCTGTGGCCTCCTCTGTGGCCTCCTCTAGCGCATCGTTATTGGTTCTTTGGCTTCCTTAAGTATGTGAGGGGACCTACCTACCTACCTACCTACATACACACCAGCCTACGTTCCTGCCTGCCTGCCGGCCTGCATGCCTACCTACCTACCTACCTACCTACCTACCTACCTACCTACCTACCTACCTACCTTACTACCTACCTACCTACCTACATACATACCTACGTTCCTACCTACATACCTACGTTCCTTCCTACCTACCTACCTACCTACCTACCTACCTACCTACCTACCTACCTTCCTACCTACCTACATACCTACCTACCTACCTACCTACGTTCCTACCTACCTACCTACCTACCTACCTACCTACCTACATACCTATGACGAGATTTTGGCATGGTGGCATGGCTAGCGTGCGCGTTGTGCTCAACACTTGACTCCTGTGTTAACAAATGACGTTTCTCTCGAAGCCTCGGCCACCCCTTCCTTTTTCACGTTGGAGGTTCCACTCCCTGGAAAAGGTCCACATCATGGCCGGGCCTTCATCATAGGCGGAAAAGAACAGACGGGAAAGTATTTACGAATTTTGAAGGATGTGAAAAACCTGTCTTTTTAGAATGTGCGGCAGGTCATAGTTACTAGGAAAGAAATTGATGGTAGAGTTCCAAAGCTTCGACGTGTAGGGAAAGAAACAGTTATCAAAACGGCCCACCCGTGAGTTGCCGACGGTCACACATTAATCATGTGACGCAGCAGCTTGCCGAGTATTGCGTGGCCTAGATATTGGTGGGGGCACACAAGCAGTCAGCTCCCTGGAGCAAAAACCAAAGTAATACCTACAGAGGAGAGAAAGTGAAGCAACATCGCGGCGTAGAGCAATGTTGGTTCACTTTCTCTCATCACCACATAAGCGACAGTAATGTGCCTTAGGAAAGTCAGAAAAAAATCCTCATAGGATATTCCAGTCAGCTTTGTTGAGGTGCCAGTGTGGACGCTGAGAAAGTGCTGCTGGAGGTGGAGGTGCCGTGGAATTATACACATAATGAGAGTGTGATCAGATGAAGCAGGTGGGGCGAGACTGTGTTGTTGAGGCCGGAAGGATTAAAGGTGAAAAACAGATCCAGAATATTAGGAGATCAGTCACAACGGCGGTCAGGAATATGGGTAGAATGGGATGGAAGATAATTTGATCAAAATCTTTGGGAATGGAGGACGTGAGGGCCTCGGTGTCCCCCCCCCCCCTCCATCCCCCTCC
Source organism: Panulirus ornatus (assembly GCF_036320965.1). NCBI lineage: Eukaryota > Metazoa > Arthropoda > Malacostraca > Decapoda > Palinuridae > Panulirus > Panulirus ornatus. The sequence goes on from NC_092264.1 coordinate 19,279,795, forward strand.
ACATGTTGGGGGAATTCAACCATTTCCTCTGGTGAAGGTTGAAGTTCCCTCGGTAGAAGGTCTCAGCTTACCGATGGGAGGATGTCACACACTTATGGCTGGAGTTTAGATAGTTGAAAAAAAGATATAGAACTTGTAGAATTAGGAGAACAACAAACAAAGCAGAGGAAAAGTGTGGAAGTTGGGAGACAGACCTTGAGCCACATAACATTAAAGTTTGGAGACTCAGAGTTCTTGAGGCTTGCAACACTTGTGATGATGTTGGAATAAACACAGACACCATCAGTGAACCGGAGTTGTGAGGGGAGATTATAGTTGTATATGATGAAGTGGCTGGTGAGAACATTATTATATAGCTGGATCTCAGACAGAAATATATCAGGAGAGGCACTAGGCAGGTGATGTTCAACAGATCCCAGGGACAGTATAACTTGCTCCTGGAAATAGACATTTTGTGATGTTTGCCGGGTGATTGAGAAGCTGTTTAGGCTTCAGAAGTGACAAGTTTTCATGAGGAACAACATAATGCTATGTGTCGCGTCCACATTGTCAGCTGCGTATGACCAGGTTCTTACTGAAGGCTCAGATATATGGGTTATTAGTTAAGTAGTTCACTCTTTATCTGGAGTAAGTATGTACCATGGGGAGTGTCTTAAATCTCTGTTGCTCGTGTTTATCGATGTTTAGCGGGTGTTGCGCTGAGTGGATAACTTCTTCAGTGAATGTCAAGACAGAGGGAGGGGATGGTGGGCGGTATGGAAACACGAGCATCAAACCAATCGCTTCATGAGGTAAACTCGCAGGTCATGACAACTGGTACACATGGTTCACCTGCGGTGCTGCTACAGGGGCAGCAGACGAGACAGCCAGACTACCGGGGCTCCACGAGCTTTTATAGGAATAATTGGAATTGTGTGCCGCACGTGACGTGTGATGCGGGTGGTGTGTGGCGCGGGTGGCGTGTGCCGCAGGTGGCGTGTGCCGCGGTACTGAGTTGGTAGGAGGGTGTCGTTTGTGCTAAAGAAGGCCGCAGCCAAGGTCGTAGGTCTTGTAGTTCAATGTGCTTCTCATGACAGGAGTTACCAATGTCCCATGTGAGTCCTGCTGATGGGAGCCGTGGGAGGTGACGCGTAATGGGGTCCTGCTGACGGCGCTGGAGCCCGCTAGGGGGCCTTACGTCAGACTATCATGGCAGGAGACATGAACACGTTGATGTGTACACCTGTGAGCCTGAGCCGAGGACCGCTTGACTCATTCGATACCCAGGTACATGAGACGCGGCCAGGCCAGGCCAGGTCAGAGAGCTGGCCCTCGGAAGCTGTAGAAGTGGGACCTGAAAGGAGGATTTATGTAAGTTTGTTGATTGATGGGAAACCAGAAGAAGGTGGAACACTCTTGCTGAGGACGGAGGAATCTGGCTCTGGCATGAGCGTTGGCCTGGGTCAGTCTGAGGTCACTGTGACGGAAGCTGTCATCTGTTTTATGAAGTCATTACGATGTTCAGGTGCGGCGCTGGTCGTGTGATCCCAGCCTCCCAGTCTCACCATGTAGCGCTGTTGAGAGAAGCCAGTTAGTGATTACTGTAGTGTTGTCATCAATGACGGGAGAAATGTGAGTCTACCACCCGGGAGGCCATCTTGTGTGACCCAGTAGACAGTCTGTGTGACCCAGGAGACCTTCTGGTCAGTTTTACAGCTGGTGTAGTAAACAACTAACACAATAAAGCTGGTGTAGTAAACAACTAACACAATAAAGCTGGTGTAGTAAACAACTAACACAATAAAGCTGGTGTAGTAAACAACTAACACAATAAAGCTGGTGTAGTAAACAACTAACACAATAAAGCTGGTGTAGTAAACGTAGATGAAGGGAGGATATATTGCCTGTTGAAGACTTGTTTGTGAGTTGTATCTTATCTTACCTTATCTGGTTGGTGAGTGTCGGCGATGAAGGCCTCTCTTGACTCTGGCTGCGGCCCGTAGGGTCTGGGTGCGGGCGGGTGGGTGCAGCTCTGCCAGCGGTCTGTTGGGGACGGTGTGTGGGGCCTGGAGGCAGTGTGTGGGTCCTGCGGATGGGCCGCTGGGAATGGGAACGACCCAAGGGGCCAAGAAACAGTCTGTAGGGCGTGCGTTGTTGTGTTCGACGTAGAGAGTGTGTGAGGGGCGGTGCCAGATCCGGGACCAGGTGCTGAGTGAGCGTCTCTGTGTTTACTTCAACAAAATATTTACCATAATATTAACAAGAATTGTTGTCGCATCATTGTTGACGAGTAGACGATTGCGCCACTATCACCTACATGTACAGACTCTACCTCACTACACTATACCAACTTGAACTTTTCATGAATCATGAATTTTAGACAATCATATTTGATGTTGTAAACGTGTCTTAAACTTAATCAGATCAATACACCTGTGAGTGTTCACTTCATATGCCTTCTGGGGCAGTGGTGACGACCCCGTGTCTCACGACCTAACTGGTGATGTTAATCATGTGAATTGTAAAGTTTCTGGTCAAAGATTTGGCCACAAACTACAACGCTGTGTCTTAGAATGTGAAAAAATAGAACCTTTTAGGGATAGATGTAAACAAACCCTGCGAGAAATGTCACAACACTTTATTTTAGTAACAAGATACCTGAAATTTTAAGTTTTCATCACTGTTTGCATCTAGTCGGTAAAACTTACCACATGAAACTATTTAATGTATGTAATGATATACGAATTGTAACATGTAATATCAGTCCAGTGGGGTCTGACTAAGACTCCTTGTGACCCCTGTAATCCTTTTGCGCTACCGCTCACAGGATGAGCATGGGTGCACAATAAATTTTGCCGAGAGACCGGCACAAATCCATCATTCACTGTCCATGGTATGGAAGGAGTGCATATGATGACGACCATGGAGGATGGAAGGTTCTGGGTTTTGTGGTTTAGGACTGATTGATGTGTTGTTTTTCTTGTTGCTAGAAGTTTTATTTTGTTTTTTGGAAAGTTGTATTATGTTTCTGCTGTCACTAATATCCAACGTATTATAGTGAATGTTGACCCAACATACAGCACTTGATGTACACATACTGGCTGACGTTGTAACCTGACGCTGTGGTGAGGTGTTGATGTTTCGTGTGTAATGTTGGTGATTGTTGAGTAGTATGGAAATTGTTTATATCCTAATCTTCAACTCCTTCATGTTCTTTACATTAGGAAAACATTATAGAAATACAAAGTCATATCAAGGTATGGTGGTGAAGCGGTGAAACCTTTCTTGTAAACAAAGTTTACTGAAGCGAGGGGCCCCTCTTTATAATCATAGCTATCTGAGGATGGGAACCTGTTTGTGGTCGTAGCTTCCTGAATCGGAAACCTCTTTGTAATCATAACTTCCCGAAGCACTAAACCTCTTTGTAATCATAACTTCTTGAAGCACTAAATCTCTGTAATCATAGCTTCTTGAAGCACTAACCCTCTTTGTAATCATAACTTCTTGAAGCACTATATCTCTGTAATCATAGCTTCTTGAAGCTCTAACCCTCTTTGTAATTGTAACTTCTTGAAGCACTAAACCTCTGTGTAATCATAGCTTCTTGAAGCACTAAACCTCTTTGTAGTCAGTCTCCTGTAGCGGAAACCTCTGTGTAATCATAGTTTCGTGAAGCTGGAGTTTCTGTGAAACCATAGATCCCTGGAAGTCAAGCTAAGGTTACAGAAAATGAGTCTAGTCAGTGGAACAGAAAATTGAGATTTGTAAGGGGGAGCTCGGGTAAATGTTACATTACAAATCGTTGTTCTCATTTTTAGGTAAAGCCTAATTGTGAACTTTAGCTGTTACTGATTACAGAGCCACTGTAGATATTTCAGGATGGTACATATTATCGAGTGGAACAGGAATTATAAGGAATTATAGCTAAACGAATTGTGGTTTAATCTACAATTGCCGTATTTTATAATCATATTTTGTAAAGGAGGAATAATAAGGATTTGAAGTAGTATTTTTCCTTTTTTGTGTGTTCGAGGCTCCAGTCATGGACACTAGTTCACATCAAGGTTGGGTCTTACTTGAAATATAGAGATGTTAATGAAAGTTAAAAAAGAAGAGACAAGGGAAAGTATTTACGGATTTTGGAGCAAGTGGAAAACATGTCTTTTTATAATGTGCCAGCTCATACTTCTTACGAAAGAAATTAGAGGGTAGAGAGTTCCAAAGCTTTGAGGTGTAGGAAAGAAAATTCAAAACGGCCCACCCTTGAGTTATCAGAGGCCACACAGTAATCATGCGACGCAGTAGCTTGCTGAGTATTCCGTGGTTTAGCTGGTGATGGGAGCACACAAGCAGCCAGCTCCTGGGAGCGAAATCCAAAGTAATATCTATGAAAGAGGGAAAAATGAGCCCACATTCCGGCGTCGGGCAAGCCGGTCAAGTCTTGAAGTTAGCCTGAGAGAGTTTAGAAGTCAGACCGCTTTCGACTCAACTCTGTCAAGTAAGGATGCAGAGCTATCTCATCTCAAATGTGAGAGCAGTACTCCATACAAGGACCAATCAATCTTTTGTATAACCGGAGCAAATATTCGGAAGAAAAGAAATTTCGACATCTACGCAGGACTCCCAGTTTCTTAGAGGTAGACTTAGCTATTTCCTTAATGTGGGATTTCCAAAATAAAGTGGATGTTACAGTAATACCAAATACGTTGATTCACTCAAGAGGTGGAATTACAGAACCATCAAAGGAGAAAGGAAAGTCATGAGCAATTTTTGTGGAGATGGTTACAAATTGGGTCTTGGATGCCTTAAACTTACCAGATTTCGTCTGCTGCACTGAGATATTCTGGCCAAGTTTATCAAGGAAGTTGTGTCGAGACGAGATGCAGATAGAGTGAGAGAAGTAGCAGAACTGAAGGATGTGGAGGAATGCAGTGTTGAGTCGTCATTGTATGAATACATCTGGTTATTTGTAGAAAAAAGAATACCGTAAAAAGAAATGTGTGAGACAGGACAAAACATTGAGGGACGCCATTGTTGATAAATGGGGAGAGGCAATCCATCAACAACAATTGACATAGATCTGCTAGAAAGGAAGCTAGATATGAGGGAGCAAAGTGTGGGAGGGAAGCCAAAGGAAGGGAGCAAAGTGAAGAGGGAAAGCCTAAAGAAGGGAGTCCAGAGATGATACCCCGATGTCACATCCTGTTAAAAGCCTTAGATATGTCAGGCATTTAGATAACATTCCTCAGAATCTTTCAGAGATGATGACAAGATATTGGTAAGATGGGAAATGATAACGCTTGTGGATCTCTCTTTATGGAAGCCATACTGGTGATCAGAAAGAAGACGGAGATTCAAGATGTATGGGGGTATATGAGGTGAGGAGGGATTCTAAGCCTTTGGAAATGGTAGATATCAAATAAAGACGATAGTTAGAGGGGTAGTGAGGGAAGGCGAATTCAGACCCCAATTTTTACTGATACCAACAGATAGTAGTGTGATCAAATCTTTTTGTTCGTTATGATATTTATTATCATACGACCCGATTACCACACAGCTTGGGGCTGCAGGATCCTTAGGTTGTGGGGTTGTATAATCATAGATATCATAACGCACAAAAAGATTTGATCAAACTATTATCTTTTTTCAACCTTTGTTGTTGTCTACACCGCTGTTGTACAGGTGACACCAGAGTACAGCAGGCAGTAAATCCCCTCCTCGCTGCTGTTGTACAGGTGACACCATAGTTACCCTTATCAAAACTTAGACTCATAGAAAATGTATAAAGATGTCTTGTTAAAGAAAAGTAAGTCTTTTAAGGGATACTATAATTGTATGAAATAATTAATTTTCAGAATTAGGGAAAAAAAAGTTGCGCATATGGAACGGCTGATTATGCTTCCACATCATTGCAAGATGGAAATTTAAATACATATCTCTTTTATCACCAAGGATGAGATTTAACGTCTCTTTTTTCCTCTGTATTATCATGTTACTTATTTTATAACGTATATGTTTCAGTATTTTTTCTTTTTCCATCTCTTTTTGAGTATTTTCAGGGCCAAGCACGGTAGAGCATGAGTTGTATACTCAGTGAAAGTTAAGAGATCTTAGAATTATCCCCAACACCCAGAGGTATTAAAGATTTTTCGCCTGATTATATGTTGATAAGTTTATAACCCAATCAACAAAGAAATTATCATGAATGTTCCTGACACTCGCTGTCACTTATGTGCTAATCCTGGGCCCCCGTCCTCACACGTCCCTCCTAGTGACGGATTAATGCGTAAGATAACTACGCAACAGCCTAGCGTCTCAGAATATATGTGGCGTCTCAGATGCCTCTAAAACAAAGATAAAACAAATAAAACAATTCCAGAGTGCTGACATTCATATCTGTGTCATGAAGAATAAACCTCAGAGTCAGCCAGGCCAACCTACCGCTATTACACGTGCCACTCATTACACCCGACGCACTCCAGTGTTGTTGGTGTCTGGGACGTCATGACCAAACATCCAGAAACCTTCCTTAGTTCAGTGTATCGAAACTGAAGAGGCTCATCTGACGACACCTTCAGGCAAGTTTTAAGTGCGACGGCTCGAGTTGTTGTGCAGATGTTGTACCACGTCACTTATGTTGTAGTGCAGATGTTGTACTACATCTTGCACTTAGAGTACATCTGTCTTTCACATTTCCAGCTGCAGCCGCTGCCACCTCCTTCTCTTCTAACTATTTCTCGTCTTCTTCTTCTTCTTCTTCTTCTTCTTCTTCTTCTTCTTCTTCTTCTTTTTCTTCTTCTTTTTCTTCTTCTTCTTCTTCTTTCTTCTCTCCTCCTCCTCCTCCTCTTGCTATTTCTCTTCCTCCTCCTTCTTCTTCTCCTCCTCTTCCTCTTCCAACTATTTCTCTTCTTCCCCTCCTCCTCCTCCTCCTCCTCCTCCTCCTCCTCCTCCTCCTCCTCCTCTTGCTGTTTCTCTTCCTCCTCCTTCTTCTTCTCCTCCTCTTCCTCTTCCAACTATTTCTCTTCTTCCCCTCCTCCTGCTCCTTCTCCTCCTCCTCCTCCGTCTCCTCTTGCTCTTCCTCCTCCTTACTGTACATACTGACAGTTTCAGTGGTTATCGTCATCTGTTCCTCTCCTAGTGTTGCCCTCCTCCCTCACTCTTCTCGTAGATTTCTTTTCTCTTTTAAACCAGAGTCCCCCCCCTCCCCCCAACACACACCACCTCCTTCCACTGGTACAAGAAGTCATGGTCTTTACCGTGTGCGTTGCTAAACTTTCTTAGAAAGTATTAGCTTTATCCATAGAAGTTAGTTATTACGTTTATATTTCACCAACAACAGTTCCACCCATTCTTACTTCGCTTTCATTATGATGTATGTCTGTACCTCTGCTTCACTTCTGGTGACACTGTTGTGCTGCTGGCGGCTCGTATGTGCCATGAAACACCTTTCCTCCTCCTCCTCCTCCTTCATGTGGACATAAGTATGTGTGACGTGACGGGTATGTGTGACGTGCGCATGTCACTGCAGCAGCCATTATGTTGTTCTCAGGAACACTGTTCCACTTGCTCTCAGTCAGGGGTGCAGCCTTTCCTACGTCGGTTCTTAAGACGAGTTGGTATCTTGCACAAATCTTCACAATCATTTTAGTCGTCTGTTTTCCAGCTTATGTTTCTCATTATTTCTTATCGTTATTATCAGTATTGTCGTGCGTGATGGTGGCCTCAATCACGTGCTGTTGGCCGTGGTCCCACCCATGTATGTGTGACCCTGGATGACCTGGGCCCTGCAGTGTGGCCGGTGACCATCTTCCTTGTATGGGGTCCTGAGTGAGAAGCGATCGTGGAGGTATTGTAAGCCAGTGTTCAGGTCAAGAGAGGATTGATTTGGGTTCCCGAGTGTTGAGAGCGTCAGTTCTCTTGGGACTGGAGCCTAAGGTGCAACTGATCTGATTCTCCTGTTGTCCCAGGCGATGAAGAAGCCACCATGACGCTCCTCCCACCACCCAGCCTTACCTCCCGCCCGTCATCCTCAGCCAACACAAGAAAGTCTTTTCTTCGTGAGTCACTTGCTGATGTAGTCCAGCATTTCCTGAGCAGACTTTTTGTGTCGCTCACCCAATGTGGCTGACATTTTAGAGATCTCTTCGTCAGTCTGAGCGTCTCTCCGTCCTTCCTTCCGTCCGTCCGTCCGTTCCATCCGTCCGTCCGTCCGTCCATCCGTCAGTACGTCAGCACGTCCGTCCGTACGTACGTCATCGTGAGTCACACTTCCTTGAATGAAGTTTAGACATAAAAACAATCAATTTTCGTGTCAGTCAGCAGGACTTACACCGGCGTCAGGGAGTCAGCAGGACGTACACCGGCGTCAGGAAGGAGTCAGCAGGACTTACACCGGCGTCAGGAAGGAGTCAGCAGGGTCGTCAGGCCGGGAACGGTCGACATTTGCTAAATGTTTTCTTGGTCTTGAAAACCCTCTGAGTAGAAACCAGTTGTACATGATCTAGGTTTAAAATCCCGCTGTACATGTTCTAGGAACGTTTTAGGTTTGCTGAGCACGTTATCTCGTGCTAGGAACGTTTTAGGTTTGCTGAGCACGTTATCTCGTGGTAGGAACGTTTTAGGTTTGCTGAGCACGTTATCTCGTGGTAGGAACGTTTTAGGTTTGCTGAGCACGTTATCTCGTGCTAGGAACGTTTTAGGTTTGCTGAGCACGTTATCTCGTGCTAGGAACGTTCGAGGAATGGTGTTGTTAGTACTGGTAATATTGTCATGGTTGAGGATTTGTTCATTATGCTCACATGTTGCTGGACAACATGCTGGTCGGGCGGCTGGGGAGCGTGGGGGAGGGTGGCTGGTCTACCACGAGCACAACCTGGCGACCTTCCCCGTAAGGCCAGGATGTCATGCAAAGGTCATGATGTGTTTTACCCAAGGTCGTATTAAGGATTTTTGGGGCCTGGGGCCAAGATACACCCCCCCCCCCCCAAAAGTAAGTGGAGAGAACATTTCTGGGGGTTCCAGATACCGGCGAGGGGGGGGGGGGGATGATTCAAAGAACGTGAAATCTTATGATTTTTCTAAAACGCCACAAACTGTGTGGGTCCCGCCTGCCTGGATTATAATACGTCACGGGTCGTATCGTCTTATTCAAAGGTTCACATCGATTCTATATTTCGAATACTTGTATATATATATATATATATATATATATATATATATATATATATATATATATATATATTTTTTTTTTTTTTTTTTTTTTTGCCGCTGTCTCCCGCGTTTGCGAGGTAGCGCAAGGAAACAGACGAAAGAAATAGCCCAACCCACCCCCATACTCATGTATATACATACGTCCACACACGCAAATATACATACCTACACAGCTTTCCATGGTTTACCCCAGACGCTTCACATGCCTTGATTCAATCCACTGACAGCACGTCAACCCCGGTATACCACATCGCTCCAATTCACTCTATTCCTTGCCCTCCTTTCACCCTCCTGCATGTTCAGGCCCCGATCACACAAAATCTTTTTCACTCCATCTTTCCACCTCCAATTTGGTCTCCCTCTTCTCCTCGTTCCCTCCACCTCCGACACATATATTCTCTTGGTCAATCTTTCCTCACTCATTCTCTCCATGTGCCCGAACCATTTCAAAACACCCTCTTCTGCTCTCTCAACCACGCTCTTTTTATTTCCACACATCTCTCTTACCCTTACGTTACTTACTCGATCAAACCACCTCACACCACACATTGTCCTCAAACATCTCATTTCCTGCACATCCATCCTCCTGCGCACAACTCTATCCATAGCCCACGCCTCGCAACCATACAACATTGTTGGAACCACTATTCCTTCAAACATACCCATTTTTGCTTTCCGAGATAATGTTCTCGACTTCCACACATTCTTCAAGGCTCCCAGAATTTTCGCCCCCTCCCCCACCCTATGATCCACTTCCGCTTCCATGGTTCCATCCGCTGCCAGATCCACTCCCAGATATCTAAAACACTTCACTTCCTCCAGTTTTTCTCCATTCAAACTCACCTCCCAATTGACTTGACCCTCAACCCTACTGTACCTAATTACCTTGCTCTTATTCACAATTACTCTTAACTTTCTTCTTTCACACACTTTACCAAACTCAGTCACCAGCTTCTGCAGTTTCTCACATGAATCAGCCACCAGCGCTGTATCATCAGCGAACAACAACTGACTCACTTCCCAAGCTCTCTCATCCCCAACAGACTTCATACTTGCCCCTCTTTCCAAAACTCTTGCATTCACCTCCCTAACCACCCCATCCATAAACAAATTAAACAACCATGGAAACATCACACACCCCTGCCGCAAACCTACATTCACTGAGAACCAATCACTTTCCTCTCTTCCTACACGTACACATGCCTTACATCCTCGATAAAAACTTTTCACTGCTTCTAACAACTTGCCTCCCACACCATATATTCTTAATACCTTCCACAGAGCATCTCTATCAACTCTATCATATGCCTTCTCCAGATTCATAAATGCTACATACAAATCCATTTGCTTTTCTAAGTATTTCTCACATACATTCTTCAAAGCAAACACCTGATCCACACATCCTCTACCACTTCTGAAACCACACTGCTCTTCCCCAATCTGATGCTCTGTACATGCCTTCACCCTCTCAATCAATATCCTCCCATATAATTTACCAGGAATACTCAACAAACTTATACCTCTGTAATTTGAGCACTCACTCTTATCCCCTTTGCCTTTGTACAATGGCACTATGCACGCATTCCGCCAATCCTCAGGCACCTCACCATGAGTCATACATACATTAAATAACCTTACCAACCAGTCAATCATACAGTCACCCCCTTTTTTAATAAATTCCACTGCAATACCATCCAAACCTGCTGCCTTGCCGGCTTTCATCTTCCGCAAAGCTTTTACTACCTCTTCTCTGTTTACCAAATCATTTTCCCTAACCCTCTCACTTTGCACACCACCTCGACCAAAACACCCTATATCTGCCACTCTATCATCAAACACATTCAACAAACCTGCAAAATACTCACTCCATCTCCTTCTCACATCCCCAATACTTGTTATCACCTCCCCATTTGCGCCCTTCACTGAAGTTCCCATTTGCTCCCTTGTCTTACGCACTTTACTTACCTCCTTCCAGAACATCTTTTTATTCTCCCTAAAATTTAATGATACTCATATATATATATATATATATATATATATATATATATATATATATATATATATATATATATATATATATATATATATATATGTATATATATATATATATATATATATATATATATATATATATATATATATATATATATTATTTTCAGTGAATGTAGGTTTGCGGCAGGGGTGTGTGATGTCTCCATGGTTGTTTAATTTGTTTATGGATGGGGTTGTTAGGGAGGTAAATGCAAGAGTCCTGGAAAGAGGGGCAAGTATGAAGTCTGTTGGGGATGAGAGAGCTTGGGAAGTGAGTCAGTTGTTGTTCGCTGATGATACAGCGCTGGTGGCTGATTCATGTGAGAAACTGCAGAAGCTGGTGACTGAGTTTGGTAAAGTGTGTGGAAGAAGAAAGTTAAGAGTAAATGTGAATAAGAGCAAGGTTATTAGGTACAGTAGGGTTGAGGGTCAAGTCAATTGGGAGGTGAGTTTGAATGGAGAAAAACTGGAGGAAGTGAAGTGTTTTAGATATCTGGGAGTGGATCTGTCAGCGGATGGAACCATGGAAGCGGAAGTGGATCATAGGGTGGGGGAGGGGGCGAAAATTTTGGGAGCCTTGAAAAATGTGTGAAAGTCGAGAACATTATCTCGGAAAGCAAAAATGGGTATGTTTGAGGGAATAGTGGTTCCAACAATGTTGTATGGTTGCGAGGCGTGGGCTATGGATAGAGTTGTGCGCAGGAGGATGGATGTGCTGGAAATGAGATGTTTGAGGACAATGTGTGGTGTGAGGTGGTTTGATCGAGTAAGTAACGTAAGGGTAAGAGAGATGTGTGGAAATAAAAAGAGCGTGGTTGAGAGAGCAGAAGAGGGTGTTTTGAAATGGTTTGGGCACATGGAGAGAATGAGTGAGGAAAGATTGACCAAGAGGATATATGTGTCGGAGGTGGAGGGAACGAGGAGAAGAGGGAGACCAAATTGGAGGTGGAAAGATGGAGTGAAAAAGATTTTGTGTGATCGGGGCCTGAACATGCAGGAGGGTGAAAGGAGGGCAAGGAATAGAGTGAATTGGAGCGATGTGGTATACAGGGGTTGACGTGCTGTCAGTGGATTGAATCAAGGCATGTGAAGCGTCTGGGGTAAACCATGGAAAGCTGTGTAGGTATGTATATTTGCGTGTGTGGACGTGTGTATGTACATGTGTATGGGAGGGGGGGTTGGGCCATTTCTTTCGTCTGTTTCCTTGCGCTACCTCGCAAACGCGGGAGACAGCGACAAAGTATAAAAAAAAAAAAAAAAAAAAAAAAAAAATATTATCCTCATAAAATGACTTGATGCATGCTTCCCGAGTACCGACCGCCTGTAGCCTGATTATATAAGGATCCAGCAGCCACAACCACAACACTCCAGGAGTAAGTTAGACAAGGTAATGTTGAACATGAGTCTGAGGAGAAGGAAAGATCCATGTGCCTCCATGACTCACTCTCACCACAGAACAATTTATGATTCTCTAACAACTTCACCAAATTATTGGTTAAAGATCGTGGGTGTCCGGTAAACAATACAGTATATAAAGACTTAATGATCAGTTATGTTGAAGTTAACCAGATGTTCTCGTATGGTTTCTTTGGATAAGATTCATTATATAAACCTGTTCCATTACCCGAGCCTCCAGTACCTGAGGTTTCAGTATCTGAGGCTCCAGTACCTAAGACCGCAGTATCTGAGGCTCCAGTACCTGGGGCTCCAGTACCAAAGACCGCAGTAGGTGAGGGAGGATGGGTAGCCTGTAGGGAGGGAGGATGTACACTTGGGTTACCATGGTTATTGTGGCAGGTGTATTTTTGAGGTGTGGTATGCAGCTCCCTCCTCCTACTTCCACATACGATCCACCTTATTGGTCTGTGGTGTCTGTGGCCTTGGATTTTGTGGTATCAAATAATGAAGAATATTTCTTATTACCAAATTATAAACTGGGTTTTATTACCCAGTTTGGAAGGCATCGTACGGATGTAGTTTGAGAGATACCATTCCCTTGTGTGTTTAGCAAGGCTTCGTCAGGAACATTGTGGTGAAGTAGTGTCATCTCGTACTGTTAGGAGTGACACGCAGGCAAAATGTTTGACACTGATATTGTTGTTATAATTGACAACACAGGAATGACTTCCAGTAACGAAACACATCTCACTGCCTCCTCACAGGTGTCTGGCAACAAACATTACAGGTCCCTCGTGTGGGTTGCTGTACAGTGAATATGACTGACACAAATTCGGGTGTCAGTAGTAGTGTGGAGGTAGTGGTCATGTTTGTTGAGATGGAGAGTCGGTCAGGCTGGAGGTCACGTTGATGACGGCATGTGAGGCCAGGCTGGTCCTGTATGATGGTCACTATGCATCCCACACGTCACCACCCACCTACGTGGCCAGCCTGGAAACCCTCTGCTCTTTACATTGTCATTCAGCATACGACAGTAGTCCTCGTGCCTGTGTGCCATAACACGTGAGTCTACCTGCCCGACCACCACCACCACCACCACCACAACGCCCTCTGTCCGCCTGCCCACCCTCACCAGGACACAGCAACACTACTTGTTAAACACAGAAATTAGAGCCGCAGGATTCTCATCAGAGAACATCGGTCTGATGAACAGCTCGGTCAGAGATTTGGCGGCCGGCGGTGTGTGTGTGTGTGTGTGGAGGAGAGAGAGAGAGAGAGAGAGAGAGAGAGAGAGAGAGAGAGAGAGAGAGAGAGAGAGAGAGAGAGGGGGGGGGAGCAACTCAGCCAGTTACTTGGGTCGAGGTCCTCCACCATTACTCTCCTTCCCTGCATCTCCCACCAACCTCTTCCACTTATTATCATTACTAGTATTATTATTATTATTATTATTATCATTATTATTATTATTAGTAGTAGTAGTATTGTCAATACTATTATCATTATTACTATTATTATTATTAGTAGTAGTAGTAGTAGTATCTTTCAGAGGAAGTTAAAGCTCGTATGTCCATCATTAGTCAACGCATAACAAGATTTTCTCGAAATATTAAAGATTTGGAAATAAAAAAAAGTTAGTTGTAAGGTAAATTTGAATGGAGAAAAACTGGAGGAAGTGAAGTGTTTTAGATATCTGGGAGTGGATTTAGCAGCGGATTGAACCATGGAAGCGGATATGAGTCACAGGGTGGGGGAGGGAGCGAAAGTTCTGGGAGCGATGAAGAATGTGTGGAAAGCGAGAACATTATCTCAGAGCAAAATTGGGTATGTTTGAAGGAATAGTGGTTCCAACAATGTTGTTATATGGTTGCGAGGCGTGGGCTATAGATAGGGTTGTGCGGAGGAGGGTGGATGTGTTGGAAATGAAATGTTTAAGGACAATATGTGGTGTGAGGTGGTTTGATCGAGTAAGTAATGACAGGTTAAGTGAAATGTGTGGTAATAAAACGAGCGTGGTTGAGAGAGCAGAAGAAGGTGTGTTGAAACGGTTTGGACACATGGAGAGAATGAATGAGGAAAGTTTGACAAAGAGGATATATGTGTCAGAGGTGGAGGGAACAAGGAGAAGCGGGAGACCAAATTGGTGGTGGAAAGATGGAGTGAAAAAGGTTTTGAGCAATCGGGGCCTGAACATGCAGGAGGGTAAGAGGTTTGCAAGAAATAGAGGGAATTGGAACGATGTTGTATACCGGGGTCGAAGTCCTGTCAGTGGACTGAATTCACCAGTTCATGTGAAACGTCTGGGGTAAACCATGGAAAGGTCTGTGGGACCTGGATGTGTGAGTAGGGAGCTGTGGTTTCGGTGCATTACATATGACAGCGAGAGACTGAGTGTGAACGAATGTGGCCTTTTTTGTCTGTTTTCCTGGCGATACCTCGTTGACGCAGGGGGTGGCGATGCTGTTTCCTGTAGGGCGGGGTGGCGCCGGTAATGGATGAAGGCAAGCAAGTATGAATATGTATGTGCATATGTATATGTCTATGTATGGGCATATATATATATATATATATATATATATATATATATATATATATATATATATATATATATATATATATATTGGTTGGTAAGGTTATTTAATGTATGTATGACTCATGGTGAGGTGCCTGAGGATTGGCGGAATGCGTGCATAGTGCCATTGTCCAAAGGCAAAGGGGATAAGAGTGAGTGCTCAAATTACAGAGGTATAAGTTTGTTGAGTATTCCTGGTAAATTATATGGGAAGGTATTGATTGAGAGGGTGAAGGCATGTACAGAGCATCAGATTGGGGAAGAGCAGTGTGGTTTCAGAAGTGCTAGAGGATGTGTGGATCAGGTGTTTGCTTTGAAGAATGTATGTGAGAAATACTTAGAAAAGCAAATGGATTTGTATGTAGCATTTATGGATCTGGAGAAGGCATGTTATAGAGTTGACAGAGATGCTCTGTGGAAGGTATTAAGAATATATGGTGTGGGACGCAAGTTGTTAGGAGCAGTGAAAAGTTTTTATCGAGGATGTAAGGCATGTGTACGTGTAGGAAGAGAGGAAAGTGACTGGTTCTCAGTGAATGTCGGTTTGCGGCAGGGGTGTGTGATGTCTCCATGGTTGTTTAATTTGTTTATGGATGGGGTTGTTAGGGAGGTGAATGCAAGAGTTTTGGAAAGAGGGGCAAGTATGAAGTCTGTTGGGGATGAGAGAGCTTGGGAAGTGAGTCAGTTGTTGTTCGCTGATGATACAGCGCTGGTGGCTGATTCATGTGAGAAACTGCAGAAGCTGGTGACTGAGTTTGGTAAAGTGTGTGGAAGAAGAAAGTTAAGAGTAAATGTGAATAAGAGCAAGGTTATTAGGTACAGTAGGGTTGAGGGTCAAGTCAATTGGGAGGTGAGTTTGAATGGAGAAAAACTGGAGGAAGTAAAGTGTTTTAGATATCTGGGAGTGGATCTGGCAGCGGATGGAACCATGGAAGCGGAAGTGAATCATAGGGTGGGGGAGGGGGCGAAAATCCTGGGAGCCTTGAAGAATATGTGGAAGTCGAGAACATTATCTCGGAAAGCAAAAATGGGTATGTTTGAAGGAATAGTGGTTCCAACAATGTTGTATGGTTGCGAGGCGTGGGCTATGGATAGAGTTGTGCGCAGGAGGGTGGATGTGCTGGAAATGAGATGTTTGAGGACAATGTGTGGAGTGAGGTGGTTTGATCGAGTAAGTAATGTAAGGGTAAGAGAGGTGTGTGGAAATAAAAAGAGCGTGGTTGAGAGAGCAGAAGAGGGTGTTTTGAAATGGTTTGGGCACATGGAGAGGATGAGTGAGGAAAGATTGACCAAGAGGATATAAGTGTCGGAGGTGGAGGGAACGAGGAGAAGTGGGCGACCAAATTGGAGGTGGAAAGATGGAGTGAAAAAGATTTTAAGTGATCGGGGCCTGAACATGCAGGAGGGTGAAAGGAGGGCAAGGAATAGAGTGAATTGGATCGATGTGGTATACCGGGGTTGACGTGCTGTCAGTGGATTGAATCAGGGCATGTGAAGCGTCTGGGGTAAACCATGGAAAGTTGTGTGGGGCCTGGATGTGGAAAGGGAGCTGTGGTTTCGGGCATTATTGCATGACAGCTAGAGACTGAGTGTGAACGAATGGGGCCTTTGTTGTCTTTTCCTAGTGCTACCTCGCACACATGAGAGGAGAGGGGGATGGTATTCCATATGTGGCGAGGTGGCGATGGGAATGAATAAAGGCAGACAGTGTGAATTGTGTGCATGGGTATATATGTATGTGTCTGTGTGTGTATATATATATGTGTACATTGAGATGTATAGGTATGTATATTTGCGTGTGTGGACGTGTATGTATATACATTGTGTATGGGGGTGGGTTGGGCCATTTCTTTCGTCTGTTTCCTTGCGCTACCTCGCAAACGCGGGAGACAGCGACAAAGCAAAATAAAATAAATAAAATAATATATATATATATATATATATATATATATATATATATATATATATATATATATATTCTTCATACTATTCGCCATTTCCCGCGTTGGCGAGGTAGCGTTAAGAACAGAAGGCTGAGCCTTTGAGGGAATATCCTCACTTGGCCCCCTCCTCTGTTCCTTCTTTTGGAAAACTAAAAACGAGAGGGGAGGATTTCCAGCCCCCCGCTCCCTGTATATATATGTCCACTATTATTCAAATCATCATATTAATGTAAAAAGATCGGTTTTCACATCGATGTTCCTGAGAGCATATAGGATTCAGATCTTGAATTTTTAGATGGTGAACTGAAAATGATTACGTACATTGGACAGAAGCTCAGATACCCAGTAGATATACTTAACCAGTGTCAGAATACAGCAAGGAAACGATTCCATAGTGACCAAAATAAGCCAGGACGTGGAAGTTACCAAAGAACCTTTGTTCTTCCCGTCCATGAGAACTTTCTCAAATGTGATCACATTCTCAAAAAATCTAATGTACAAGTTGTATTCAAATATGACAACACCATCAAGAAAGCCCTTTATCGAAAATAGCCCATCAAATAATACAGGTGTTGTTTATAAAGTCCTGTGTAAAGACTAACCAGTTTTATATTGGACATTGGGGAAAGATTTGGAGACTAGGATCTCACAACATAAGTATAGGGTTAGGCCAGCCCAACAGAACAACGGCTTATTTCAATATAAAGCTGCATTTGATCACCAGATTGACTGAGAGGGAGCCAAGACCGTAGCTAAATCAAATTGTTTCAGTGAAAGAAATGTAACTGTATCATGTTTTATCTCTGGCACATTTGATCATAATGTAAATATGTCCTTTGGCCATTTCAAATGTGACAAGCTGTTAACTGAAATAATTATGAAGTATCCACCAGACGAACTCTGTCCTCACACCATGTAAAGAGAGGAAGGTCAGACGTCACGTCACCTGCTTTCCACGGGAGTAATGAAGCCTCGCCTCAATGCTGCCTCTGTGCTTTTAAAGGCGCTCAACACTTGTATCTCCCTCCACTGTGTCCGAGGATGTAATGAAGAGAGTAATCACCGTTTCTTATTTTCTCTCTCCGGTGGTAATTGTTACATAATGATAGAAATTAAGCATATTTCTCAGACATTAACGAGTTCATTGAAAATCAAGCTGAGAACTGTTGCCTAAATCATCATCAAATTGCTTAGAAATGTGCTTCAATTTATCATAGTTAACTGGTTTGCCAACTAAGGACCTCAAGCTAATTTGACGATGCTATTACTGTCATACTTGATAATGTTGTTACTTTGCCAAGCTTTGTGTTCTATGAAATGTTCTCAGTAAAACGTGACGTATTGAAAACATCAATCAAGTCGTTGTTGTCCTCTCTGGTCCGTCTCTGTAAAACCTTCATGCTTCTCTAAGTGAGATCCAACTCTGAGGTGGGCGTAATGAACAGGATCGATTCATGTTGGAAATACTTGAACATTCTTTTACACATGTTCGTATATACAGATAAGACATCAACCATTTCTTATATACAGTTAACACACCAACCACTTCAACATTTGCTTTTCTGACCATTCGTCTGACTTGGTATTGTGGCGGTCGATTTAGGTACATCTTCATATCCTGGCCTTTTTATTTTTCACCTGTATACCATCTCCATTACTTTGCTTTGTATGGGATGAACTTCACCAGCCGTGTGTCAGACAGCTCTGAAGTCTGCCTCAGTACCTTTGTAAGATAATGTAATCCTCTCCTTTCCCTATTTCTCTCATGACGTAGACATTATCTGCAAACAGATCTATGTACGAGTCCAGTTCAAACCAGTTGTTTACATAGATCAAGAACATAAATGGTCTTAAGACTGATCCCTTTTTCACGCCATTGGTTATTCCAGTCCACATAGAGAAGGTTCTCCTAACGTGTCTCCTGCGTTTTCTTTCACCAAGATGAATATCAGTCCAGCTAAACAGTCCTATCGTAAACCTGCTTGAAAATTCAGCTTCCTTATCATCCCGTTGTGTGGTAAGGTACCAGATGCCTACTGCCACCTCATGAACACACTCTCCAACCTTTCATCTCTTTGGTCTGATATAGAAATTATTTCTCTTACATGACCTCTTTGAACACGATAGCATGTCACTTTGGTAGTTTCTACAACACTTAGGGAAACGTAAGCGGAATTCTTTCTCTCTTCCAAATAGGAACGTAGGTGAAGGGGGCAATAGAAGTAATGACAGGTAATGATGAAGCGAGAAGATGAAGCGAGTATTTTGAAGGACTGTTGAATGTGTTTGATGATAGGGTGGTAGATGTAGGGTGTTTTGGTCGAGGTGGTGTGCGAAGTGAGAGAGCTGTCGATTGGTTGGTAAGGATATTCGCTGTATGTACTGCTCATGGTGAAGTGGCTGAGGATTGGCTGAATGCATGCATAGTGCCACTGCATAAAGGCAAAGGGGATAAAGGCGAGTGTTCAAACTACAGAGGTATACGTTTGTTGAGTACACCTTGTAAATTGTATGGAAGGGTAGTGACTAAGAGGGTCAAGGCATGTACAGAGCATCAGATTGGGAAGAGCAGTGCGGTTTCAGAAGTGGTAAAGGATACATGGATCAGGATTTTACTTTTAAGCATATGTGTAAGAAATATTGAGAGAGAAACTGCAGAAGTTGATGACTAAGTTTGGAAGTTTGTGTAAAAGGAAAAGGTTGTAAGTCAATGTGAATAAAAGGAAGGTTATGATGTTTATCAGGGTTGGGGGACAGGTTAGTTGGAGTGTGCGTTTTTATGGAGAAAAAATAGAGGAAGTGAAGTGTAGAGATACGTCGTGCTGCCACGGTCATCACGCTGGTTCTAGTGACCCTGGTTGGGTCATGACCGGTAGGCAAGGTAACGAGCCCTGGCGGCTGATGGGTGGATGGGTGAGTGGTTGGTGATGGAAGGGCCAGGTAGGGAGTGGTGGCAGCTGATGCAGGAGTCTCCCGCCCCATCACCATGGGACACATGACAGGTCCCCAGCAGTTCACCCTCTCAGTTGTCTTGTTTGTGTTCGTGTGGCGGGTCGGTTCCGCCCTGTGTTCTCATTTGCACCTCACCCCGACCACCGGTAGCAGACGAGTTCGTGTGTGTACACGTCACCCCGACCACCGGTAGCAGACGAGTTCGTGTGTGTACACGTCAACCCGACCTCCAGTAGCAAACTAGTTCACTGAAAATGAGAAACATAATAATTACAAATTGTTCCCGCTTTTGTTTTTCGTTATTTTAATTTCTTTATTGATATATCTGGCGATTATACCAATGGTAGCAAGAAAATTAAAAGCAGCATCCTAGTCAGGCTCGAGCAGAGTAACCAAATTAGTTAAGTTTCTGCCAACAGTGGGTTCACCCTGAGCACGACTGTACCTCCCTTAAACACGACGGTGCGATCCCTGAGCACGACTGCACCTCCCTTAACCACGATGGTACGATCTCTGAGCACGACTGTACCTCCCTTAACCACGACGGTATGATCCCTGAGCACGACTGTACCTCCCTTAACCACGACGGTACGATCCCTGAGCACGACTGTACCTCCCTTAGGTTGTATGTCCCTATTTACTGTAGAATTTATCTCATAGTTAATCAGTTTCTTGCGTGTGTGTGTGTGTGTGTGTGTGAGTGACTTATTTGCACCCATGGGAAGGAGGATTTATTCGAGGGATCCCATCTCTTGTCATATAGAGGTTTGAATTCTCCAGTGGTGTTCGCATTCAATTCCTCTTGGCTGAGCTTGTTCCACAGGACCGCAGCTCTCCTGTTTATATCTCCTAATATCCTCCAGTACACATCTGTTACCTAACTTGCGTCATCTTGACCTGGATTTACTGTTATCTTCAAAGAACTGTTCCAGGTTGACGTCATTATGGCCTTTCAAGAATTTCCATGTAATCATCATGTCTTCCCTTTTTCTCTTCCTTCCAGGCTGGGCACATTGAGGGCTTCCCTTCGTAGCCTTCGTTGACTTCCTTTGAATCCTTTTCAGCTGTTCTCTTTGACTTCCCAATTGATGAGACCAGACTGTTGCATCATGTTCCAGCTTAGGGCGAGCTGAGGTCGTGCATATCTTCATAAAATCTCACAGTGTAACTCTGACCAAACTATAGTCTACTTACCTTACGATCCATGTCACTTGATGCTCTAGTGACACTTTTGGTGTCAGATCAGTTCCCGGGTTCCTCTCACTCACTGTCAAGTTTGCTGAACTTCTTCCCAGTTGCCTGACTTCATAAAGTCTAGGGTTGGATTTCAAGAGCCATTTGTCCAGCCATTGCTCAACTTTTGTTGGTGGGTGTCTTTACAGAATTTTGCAGTCCCTCTTTTCTTCTTGCTTTCATAATTTTGGCATCATCTGCAGACTTATTCAGGTATGGTTCCACCTCATTTATCAAATCTATGACTTAGATCAGAAATAGTGAAGGCCCCAGCACTGGGTCCTGACATGTCCTCATTTCCCTGCAAGTTGGGCAGGTGGCCGTCCTTGTAAGCAGCCTTATGGTTATCCCGGCTGTATGTTGACCTTCATCATCGGTCTTGTGATGGCAACTGTACCAAAGGCCGTCTTCCAGTTCTAGGCTGTCCTCTCACCATCCCTCTAATCCACTGTATGTCTTACTGTCGTATAGCAGTCCACTGGATTAGTCATGTAAGATCCTTTCAATCTGTATGTGTTGTCTTCCACTTCAGTACCTTGTGCTAGTAAAGAAAGTCTTTGCTTCGTAATTCCTTATATAATGTGGAATATTGCAGGACATGTTTGTGAGTGATGCTGGCCTGTTGTACAGGGCTACCGATCTCTCTCTCTCTCTCTCTCTCTCTCTCTCTCTCTCTCTCTCTCTCTCTCTCTCTCTCTCTCTCTCTCTCTCTCTCTCTCTCTCTCTCTCTCTCTCTCTCCTTTAGTGTATGTATTGTTTCTACATAAACTTTTGTGTTGTTGTGCTGGAATATTTCCTTCATTGATGAGGATTATAAGAGCATCACCATTAGGAAGACGAGGATCTCCGTACACTGCCTGAGAGCCTGTTGTGACATGCCATGTGTACCATGAGGTGAGCGCAGGTCCACGTCCTTCACGTCTCCTGGATTTATCTTTGTTTACTATGGTTGAGGCCTCCACCTTCCCTGTCTAGTCGTGACGTCACTTGCAGGTGCTTTCGTGTAAACACGTTCATACCTCGTCTTTCTCTGCAGTACCAACTTAACCTTCTGACCTTCTGGATACCTTATGGTCCTCTACTGTTGAACCCAGCTGTCATGTACTCATGGAACACTTCTGGTGTTCTTTTGACAAAACTTTTTTTCTCATACCACAGCTTCTGATGGTAGTCTGGCTCTGTTTGTCTTTTGTATCTTTTCCATAATGTGTCTGTGTTCTCTTTCTTTTTCTTTATGTTGGATTATTTAATTCTTGCTTTGTCCCTCTCTCTAACTTACTACTGACACTTCCGTCATAAAGTCCTCGTTCCAGATGTCACAAGATGCAGTAGAGCACATCCAGTGTAGCATTGTTCTGTATCGAGGTTTTAGAAATTGATCATAAGATCAGCCACCTTGAGGTAGATGTGTAAAGCTTTGTTGCTTCTTTTGTATTTTCTCTTATTTTGGGTCGACTCCTTGTATTAAAGTATTATGAGATCCATTTGGGTCGACTCTGTGTATTAAAGTATTATGGGATCCATTTGGGTCGACTCCTTGTATTAAAGTATTATGGGATCCATTTGGGTCGACTCTGTGTATTAAAGTATTATGGGATCCATTTGGGTCGACTCTGTGTATTAAAGTATTATGGGATCCATTTGGGTCGACTCTGTGTATTAAAGTATTATGGGATCCATTTGGGTCGACTCTGTGTATTAAAGTATTATGGGATCCATTTGAAGCGGAGATCCATAAATAATGTTTTCAATATCCAGGCTACTTTGACGTAAGATGAAATCCATTGTACATGGTGCAGCCTCACCTACAACCCTGAGTCACTTGTGTTACAATTTTGAAGGAAAATTCTCTTCTGTTCAGTTTACCAACTTGAACTTCCACGTGTTTTCACCAGCAGGTGGGTCATATGCGTCTCAGTCTCTTCCTTTTAGTTGAGATACATCAGAACTTCAGCGTCTCCGCTGCTCTGCATGGTTCTCCTTAACTGGTCCCCAGTTTCTGTTGAGACAGACCGAAGGTGTTGCCTGCTAAATGTGGTCACTGGTTGGCTGAATGCCGATGACTGAGGTCAATGTTGGTTGAATAGTTATGGATGCAGTCGTTTGATTGCTGATTGAATATCCCAGATGTCAACTGTGCCTTCAATTTGCAGTATGCTGTTCTTGCGTCTCATTACTCATGCCTACAGACGTATATCCCATGAATAATCTTAGGATAAAACGTAAAATTTGCATAATACCATTTCACTGGACGGTATCGTCCTACAGCTGTGCAGGTGGGGTTGTTGTGGGTGGTGGTGCTCGTGCTGGACCCCCCCGGGTGCGACCCGTGTCATGTGTGGGCCAGAGTTGTGATCACATGAAACACTGGTGTACCAAGCTGTGCCTACCCTCACTGCTTCATACATTGCAGTAAAGCTAAAGCTTTACTGCAATGTATGAAGCTAAAGCTTTACTACAATGTATGAAGCTAAAGCTTTACTCTTCAGATTCACATCTTACACCTTCAGGTGTTCACCTTCAGAGGAAGCCTGACTTTCCCCTCCTTCGCCCTCTCTCTCTGTTATCATACATCACTATAGGAAGACTACATAAGGTTTAACATCATATATATATATATATATATATATATATATATATATATATATATATATATATATATATATATACGAATAAAGTGTATATGAACGCGCACCTTCATAGAACATACAAAGCTCCAACAGCCAGGATCGAACCTGGGACCCCTTGTGCAAGAGGCAGGCATGCTAACTGCTAGGCTAAGGGACTGTATAATAGGAAACAACTATTCGAAATACTAAGTACTCGAATACCCTTCGTCTCACAATGGTGAGCAACGGGGTCTATCGGTTGTTTCCGAACAGAACACATAGCCAGCTGATAGCGTTTTACCGAACCTGACTGTACAACGCGGAGTTATATGAATACGAATAAAGTGTATATGAACGCGCACCTTCATAGAACATACAAAGCTCCAACAGCCAGGATCGAACCTGGGACCCCTTGTGCAAGAGGCAGGCATGTAACCGCTAGGCTAAGGGACTGTATAATAGGAAACAACTATTCGAAATACTAAGTACTCGAATACCCTTCGTCTCACAATGGTGAGCAACGGGGTCTATCGGTTGTTTCCGAACAGAACACATAGCCAGCTGACAGCGTTTTACCGTATTCATATAACTCCGCGTTGTACAGTCAGGTTCGGTAAAACGCTATCAGCTGGCTATGTGTTCTGTTCGGAAACAACCGATAGACCCCGTTGCTCACCATTGTGAGACGAAGGGTATTCGAGTACTTAGTATTTCGAATAGTTGTTTCCTATTATACAGTCCCTTAGCCTAGCGGTTAGCATGCCTGCCTCTTGCACAAGGGGTCCCAGGTTCGATCCTGGCTGTTGGAGCTTTGTATGATATATATATATATATATATATATATATATATATATACAGGAGGTCAAGAGAAAGGTGCAAGAGGTGCAAAAAAGGGCAAATGAGAGTTGGGGTGAGAGAGTATCATTAAATTTTAGGGAGAATAAAAAGATGTTCTGGAAGGAGGTAAATAAAGTGCGTAAGACAAGGGAGCAAATGGGAACTTCAGTGAAGGGCGCAAATGGGGAGGTGATAACAAGTAGTGGTGATGTGAGAAGGAGATGGAGTGAGTATTTTGAAGGTTTGTTGAATGTGTTTGATGATAGAGTGGCAGATATAGGGTGTTTTGGTCGAGGTGGTGTGCAAAGTGAGAGGGTTAGGGAAAATGATTTGGTAAACAGAGAAGAGGTAATGAAAGCTTTGCGGAAGATGAAAGCCGGCAAGGCAGCAGGTTTGGATGGTATTGCAGTGGAATTTATTAAAAAAGGGGGTGACTGTATTGTTGACTGGTTGGTAAGGTTATTTAGTGTATGTATGACTCATGGTGAGTTGCCTGAGGATTGGCGGAATGCGTGCATAGTGCCATTGTACAAAGGCAAAGGGGATAAGAGTGAATGCTCAAATTACAGAGGTATAAGTTTGTTGAGTATTCCTGGTAAATTATATGGGAGGGTATTGATTGAGAGGGTGAAGGCATGTACAGAGCATCAGATTGGGGAAGAGCATTGTGGTTTCAGAAGTGGTAGAGGATGTGTGGATCAGGTGTTTGCTTTGAAGAATGTATGTGAGAAATACTTAGAAAAGCAAATGGATTTGTATGTAGCATTTATGGATCTGGAGAAGGCATATGATAGAGTTGATAGAGATGCCCTGTGGAAGGTATTAAGAATATATGGTGTGGGAGGAAAGTTGTTAGAAGCAGTGAAAAGTTTTTATCGAGGATGTAAGGCATGTGTACGTGTAGGAAGAGAGGAAAGTGATTGGTTCTCAGTGAATGTAGGTTTGCGGCAGGGGTGTGTGATGTCTCCATGGTTGTTTAATTTGTTTATGGATGGGGTTGTTAGGGAGGTAAATGCAAGAGTTTTGGAAAGAGGGGCAAGTATGAAGTCTGTTGGGGATGAGAGAGCTTGGGAAGTGAGTCAGTTGTTGTTCGCTGATGATACAGCGCTGGTGGCTGATTCATGTGAGAAACTGCAGAAGCTGGTGACTGAGTTTGGTAAAGTGTGTGGAAGAAGAAAGTTAAGAGTAAATGTGAATAAGAGCAAGGTTATTAGGTACAGTAGGGTTCAGGGTCAAGTCAATTGGGAGGTGAGTTTGAATGGAGAAAAACTGGAGGAAGTAAAGTGTTTTAGATATCTGGGAGTGGATCTGTCAGCGGATGGAACCATGGAAGCGGAAGTGGATCATAGGGTGGGGGAGGGGGCGAAAATTCTGGGGGCCTTGAAGAATGTGTGGAAGTCGAGAACATTATCTCGGAAAGCAAAAATGGGTATGTTTGAGGGAATAGTGGTTCCAACAATGTTGTATGGTTGCGAGGCGTGGGCTATGGATAGAGTTGTGCGCAGGAGGATGGATGTGCTGGAAATGAGATGTTTGAGGACAATATGTGGTGTGAGGTGGTTTGATCGAGTGAGTAACGTAAGGGTAAGAGAGATGTGTGGAAATAAAAAGAGCGTGGTTGAGAGAGCAGAAGAGGGTGTTTTGAAGTGGTTTGGGCACATGGAGAGGATGAGTGAGGAAAGATTGACCAAGAGGATATATGTGTCGGAGGTGGAGGGAGCAAGGAGAAGAGGGAGACCAAATTGGAGGTGGAAAGATGGAGTGAAAAAGATTTTGTGTGATCGGGGCCTGAACATGCAGGAGGGTGAAAGGAGGGCAAGGAATAGAGTGAATTGGAGCGATGTGGTATACCGGGGTTGACGTGCTGTCAGTGGATTGAATCAAGGCATGTGAAGCGTCTGGGGTAAACCATGGAAAGCTGTGTAGGTATGTATATTTGCGTGTGTGGACGTATGTATATACATGTGTATGGGGGGGGGGGTTGGGCCATTTCTTTCGTCTGTTTCCTTGCGCTACCTCGCAAACGCGGGAGACAGCGACAAAGTAAAAAAAAAAAAAAAAAAAAAATATATATATATATATATATATATATATCCCTGGGGATAGGGGAGAAAGAATACTTCCCACGAATTCCCTGCGTGTCGTAGAAGGCGACTAAAAGGGGAGGGAGCGGGGGACTGGAAATCCTCCCCTCTCGTTTTTTTTTTTTTTTCATTTTCCAAAAGAAGGAACAGAGAAGGGGGCCAGGTGAGGATATTCCCTCAAAGGCCCAGTCCTCTGTTCTTAACGCTACCTCGCTAACGCGGGAAATGGAGAATAGTTTGAAAGAAAAAGAAAAAGGTATGTATTCGCGATCAGTTAAATATTTTGCGATCCATTGTTACATAATGGTTGAATTGCTGTAATATTGTGTTAACATACTGTATGTATTTGATGATTAACATTAAGTTATGAATATTTTCACATTGTTACAGTAATATAGTAGTTAAAATACATATAACTGTGGGAAAACTAGGCTATTTGCCTGCTTAGCCTTGCATTTGTTCATGGACTGTTTACGACAGTGATAGTAGTAGGTGTAAGACAATACTGTAGGTTTTGCTCCCAAGAGCTGGCTGCGTGTGTGCCCCCACCACTAGGTTGCAAGCTGCTGGGTCACATGATTACTGTGTGGCCGCTGGCAACTCACGGGTGGGCCGTTTTGATAACTGTTTCTTCTCCTACACCTTGAAGTTTTGGAACTCTTTACCCTTTCATGTCCTTCCAGTAACTATGACCTGGCGCAACTTAAAAGACCGGAGTTTCTCTTCATAATTCATAAATGGTTTCCCTCGTCTTTTTTTTTTCCCCTTTTATATTCCTTTCTGTATCGCAGTTAAGCGGGCCCGGCCTTGATGTGGACTTTTGTCCCAGACTGAAGCTTTAACTTAAAGAAGTAAGATCGCTGGTTCGTACAGGTGGTTGTGGCGGTGGGTAGTGTTGGTGGTATGGTGCTGGTAATGGTATCTGTCAGTGTCATGGTGTCGCTGTTGAGGCAGACCGAAAGCTGTTAGCCGGTCATTTCAGGTCAGTAAGGGGCCGTGGAATGATAGTAGGAGTGGCCGACGGCAGACACAGGTATAGGCTGTGTGCACCTGCGTGAAGGTCACATATGTACGAACTGATTGTCTGATCATCATGATGACCAGCCACTGACGTCATGAAAGTTACAGTAGGGAGTATGGCAAGTTTGTGTCTGTCTGTGTGTCAGACGTGGGTGATGGGTACACACACACCTGGTACTGGCTAGCATCAGTAGAGACCTGGTGTGCTGACTCTCGTGACTTAGTTTTGATCTTGATATTTATGCTGGAAAATCATTTCTCGCCTTAACTCGAGCAGCTGTTGCTCGTGGAGCGTCCAGTGGAGGAGATACAGAGACAAGACGTGGCAGGGGCTACAGTCTGTACATACCAGAGGTTATCATACTTTCTATCCTGGACAGGTTTAGTGATGACTTCCAGATCCACCATAACATTACATAACTGAGGAGGTACAGATGCCACCAGACTTACGTAAGGACGTAGATGGGGCTATCCAGGCACGCTCCCCCACCACCTGTGTGTCACCCTGGTATCAACCCTGTGTACACGACGGTGTGACCCCTGAGCAACACGGTACTACCCTGGGGCACGACGTATGACCTGCTGGGCTCAGTCATCAATATTAATAATCATTAATTAAGAACAATGTCTGATCTTCCGAGCAACACGACCCACGTAGAAACTCTCTTACTGGATGAACGATGGTGAAAGTAATACGTTATTGATTTATGATTGTGTAGTCTTATGTGGTAAGAGCAGAGTACAAGACCAGTCTACAACCCGGCTTACATCTTTAGTGAATACAAATGTAGGATCCTGAGTACTTTGCCCCAGCAGATAACCTGCTCATAAACCATCAGGTCTGATGTTATCTGTCTTGCACATGCAGTCTGGTGAAAATTACATGACGGAGAATCAAAAATCAAAAGTCTTTGATATACAATAAAGGTGAAATAAAGAGAGCAAAACTTATAATATTCATTCAGTGATGTGTAATATAGTTATCATTAATACAAAGATTATTGTTAACATTATGATCACTGTTATCTGTTACGAAAAAATGATCTTTACCTCAACTTCACTGTGAGAACCATGATGGTGGGAGAGGTGATAGTGTCATGATGGTGGGGGGGGAGGACCATGATGGTGGGAGAGGTGATAGTGTCGTGATGGTGAGGATCATGATGGTGGGAGAGGTGATAGTGTCGTGATGGTGAGGATCATGATGGTGGGAGAGGTGATAGTGTCGTGATGGTGAGGGGGAGGACCATGATGGTGGGAGAGGTGATAGTGTCATGATGGTGGGGGGGGAGGACCATGATGGTGGGAGAGGTGATAGTGTCATGATGGTGGGGGGGAGGACCATGATGGTGGGAGAGGTGATAGCGTCGTGATGGTGAGGATCATGATGGTGGGAGAGGTGATAGTGTCGTGATGGTGAGGATCATGATGGTGGGAGAGGTGATAGCGTCGTGATGGTGAGGATCATGATGGTGGGAGAGGTGATAGTGTCGTGATGGTGAGGATCATGATGGTGGGAGAGGTGATAGTGTCGTGATGGTGAGGATCATGATGGTGGGAGAGGTGATAGTGTCGTGATAGTGAGGATCATGATGGTGGGAGAGGTGATAGTGTCGTGATGGTGAGGATCATGATGGTGGGAGAGGTGATAGTGTCGTGATGGTGAGGATCATGATGGTGGGAGAGGTGATAGCGTCGTGATGGTGAGGGGGAGGACCATGATGGTGGGAGAGGTGATAGTGTCGTGATGGTGGGGGGGAGGACCATGATGGTGGGAGAGGTGATAGTGTCGTGATGGTGAGGGGGAGGATCATGATGGTGGGAGAGGTGATAGTGTCGTGATGGTGAGGGGGAGGATCATGATGGTGGGAGAGGTGATAGTGTCGTGATGGTGAGGGGGAGGATCATGATGGTGGGAGAGGTGATAGTGTCGTGATGGTGAGGGGGAGGATCATGTTGGTGGGAGAGGTGATAGTGTCGTGATGGTGAGGATCATGATGGTGGGAGAGGTGATAGTAAGGGGTGGAATCATGATGGATGAGTGCCATTGTTGCTGGCGGCAGGAGCGGGCGAGACTCGCCCTGAATAATTACTGCATAACCAGGTGAACACCATGCTGGGTATGGTCCGTCATAACCAGGTGAACACCATGCTGGGTATGGTCCGTCATAACCAGGTGAACACCATGCTGGGTATGGTCCGTCATAACCAGGTGAACACCATGCTGGGTATGGTCCGTCATAACCAGGTGAACACCATGCTGGGTATGGTCCGTCATAACCAGGTGAACACCATGCTGGGTATGGTCCGTCATAACCAGGTGAACACCATGCTGGGTATGGTCCGTCATAACCAGGTGAACACCATGCTGGGTATGGTCCGTCATAACCAGGTGAACACCATGCTGGGTATGGTCCGTCATTGGTGTCGCCTCTTCCCTGGTCCTCTAGCCCTCTTCCTGCCCCTTCCCCCTCCCTCTCACCCTCCCCATCTCTCTCTCTCTCTCTCTCTCTCTCTCTCTCTCTCTCTCTCTCTCTCTCTCTCTCTCTCTCTCTCTGCACTAGTATATTTCTATCATTCATGAGTGGGTCAGGATTTCACTGTAAGTGAGGGAATGAGTCAGAGGGGAGGGTGGGTGTAGTAAATAAACACCTGTATTGCGATGAGGGAGTCAGCAGGGGCAGAGCCACACTTGTTGAACCAGTTCCGCCTCGTTACTCATTAACTTTATTCATCCTGAATGTCAGTGTTGAGTCAGTGTCAGTGACGAACCCTGGCTTGGAGTATGGGACCGGAGCAGTCAGTGTAACCAGCTGTATAAGTAGCTAAATGTTCCTTCTCGTTCTTGCAGCTCCCTGAATTATATGTTTGTAAGCGCTACATGACGTGTGTTAAGTGTACCTCTGGATAACATGGCGGTAGAAAAGTATGCTGAAGATTCGTGTGTGGGAGGACCTCGGGAGGCGGGTGAAGGATATACCAGTGATGTACAGGAGACTCCCATAATCCTGCCGCTCCTGCATGCCGCCACAGGACTCCAAAACTCCATTAAGAACTCCAGCGACGTCGTCAGTCACACAGGAGACTTCGCAGAGCCTTATTTCAAGTCGTCAAGTTCTTCATTAGTCCCTGAGTCATCTCTTCCTGCAGAGCGGCTGACGCCTTACCCCCGTCAGGAGGGTGACTGTCACTCGTCAGTGTCGGAAAGACCAAGATGGTCGTGTCGTCAGGCCGGAGCCAGAGTCTCCGTGCCCAGGCGCCGCTTGGGCACCGTTACCCCGCCCTTCCCGGAGCAGATGGGCGGCGGTCGTCTAAGCGTCTCGTTCGGCGACGTCACGGTGTGTGACCGGCTGGGCATACAGGAGAGGAGGCCTACGAGGCGGCAGTCCCTGCCGGCCAGCTGGTGCTCCAAGCCCCAGCCCACTGTCTTCGATATTCCCAACATTGACGACATCATCCTGGCCGGCGCGTCTCCTGTTCTAGACAAGGAACCACAGAAGCGACCTAATCGAAGATCTTTCATCGAGTATGTCGGCTCCCTTCCCGAGTGGTTGGCCAGTAAGCAACTCTTCAGTAGCGTGTCTAGTGTTGCCCTGCCTAAAACAACAATGCAAGACACAGTGATGACTCCTGACCTCAAACTTGCCACCCTTGGAAGCAACACGGAGCGGCAGGAACTGTCACAGATGCTGGAGCAAGTCCGCCAGGGCTACCTGACCTCGAGGAAGGCTGAACTTAGGGTGGCAGGCAAGGTTCGCTTTCGAGTGCTGCGGCCCTCTGTGTCCATGGGAGCGTTCGGCGACTGGAAGGATGTGGAGAACGCCTCTCTAACGGTAGGTTGTGAGACAGTCGTGGTGGAGAGTGCACGAGTGTGTTTGTGTTCACTAAGTGACCTGCTTGGTGCACAACACATACCCTTCATTATGCATGATCTAACACTGTATATACCTCAAGCATGCACGACTACCAGCAGGGAGCAGCATTCAGCACTCACTCACCTTGCACTATAACACTGCCACTTGCCATGACTTATGTCATTACGACTCAGTCACACATACCATACAACATGACTCAGTCATACATACCATACAACATGACTCAGTCACACATACCATACAACATGACTCAGTCATACCAGACAACATGACTCAGTCATACATGCCATACAACATGACTCAGTCATACATACCATACAACATGACTCAGTCACACATACCATACAACATGACTCAGTCATACATACCATACAACATGACTCAGTCATACATACCATACAACATGACTCAGTCATACATACCAGACAACATGACTCAGTCATACATACCATACAACATGACTCAGTCATACATACCATACAACATGACTCAGTCATACATACCATACAGCATGACTCAGTCATGCATACCATACAGCATGACTCAGTCATACATACCATACAACATGACTCAGTCATGCATACCATACAGCATGACTCAGTCATACATACCATACAACATGACTCAGTCATACATACCATACAACATGACTCAGTCATACATACCATACAACATGACTCAGTCACACATACCATACAGCATGACTCAGTCACACATACCATACAGCATGACTCAGTCACACATACCATACAACATGACTCAGTCATGCATGCCATACAACATGACTCAGTCATACATACCAGACAACATGACTCAGTCATACATACCATACAACATGACTCAGTCATACATACCATACAACATGACTCAGTCACACATACCATACAACATGACTCAGTCATACATACCATACAACATGACTCAGTCATACATACCATACAGCATGACTCAGTCACACATACCATACAACATGACTCAGTCACACATACCATACAACATGACTCAGTCACACATACCATACAGCATGACTCAGTCATACATACCATACAACATGACTCAGTCATACATACCATACAACATGACTCAGTCATACATACCATACAACATGACTCAGTCATACATACCATACAACATGACTCAGTCATACATACCATACAACATGACTCAGTCATACATACCATACAACATGACTCAGTCATACATACCATACAACATGACTCAGTCATACATACCATACAACATGACTCAGTCACACATACCATACAACATGACTCAGTCATACATACCATACAACATGACTCAGTCATACATACCATACAACATGACTCAGTCATACATACCATACAACATGACTCAGTCATACATACCATACAACATGACTCAGTCATACATACCATACAACATGACTCAGTCATACATACCATACAACATGACTCAGTCATACATACCATACAACATGACTCAGTCATACATACCATACAACATGACTCAGTCATACATACCATACAACATGACTCAGTCATACATACCATACAACATGACTCAGTCATACATACCATACAACATGACTCAGTCATACATACCATACAACATGACTCAGTCATACATACCATACAACATGACTCAGTCATACATACCATACAACATGACTCAGTCATGCATACCATACAACATGACTCAGTCATACATACCATACAACATGACTCAGTCATACATACCATACAGCATGACTCAGTCATACATACCATACAACATGACTCAGTCATACATACCATACAACATGACTCAGTCATGCATGCCATACAACATGACTCAGTCATACATACCATACAACATGACTCAGTCATACATACCATACAACATGACTCAGTCACACATACCATACAACATGACTCAGTCATGCATGCCATACAACATGACTCAGTCATACATACCATACAACATGACTCAGTCATACATACCATACAACATGACTCAGTCATACATACCATACAACATGACTCAGTCATACATACCATACAACATGACTCAGTCATGCATGCCATACAACATGACTCAGTCATACATACCATACAACATGACTCAGTCATGCATGCCATACAACATGACTCAGTCATACATACCATACAATATGGAGTTTTCGTTTTCCTTGAAGTTTTCCCCAACCTAGTCAAGCAGACACACCCACTTCCCTCACACCTTCATCATCTGCTGTGAAGGGTTCTCTTGCCCACTTCATCTGCTGTGAAGGGTTCTCTTGCCCACTTCATCTGCTGTGAAGGGTTCCCTTGCCCACTTCATCTGCTGTGAGGGGTTCTCTTGCCCACTTCATCTGCTGTGAAGGGTTCTCTTGCCCACTTCATCTGCTGTGAGGGGTTCTCTTGCCCACTTCATCTGCTGTGAAGGGTTCTCTTGCCCACTTCATCTGCTGTGAAGGGTTCTCTTGCCCACTTCATCTGCTGTGAGGGGTTCTCTTGCCCACTTCATCTGCTGTGAAGGGTTCTCTTGCCCACTTCATCTGCTCTGCCATATTTCT
The DNA here is from genome assembly GCF_036320965.1 of Panulirus ornatus. Lineage (NCBI taxonomy): Eukaryota > Metazoa > Arthropoda > Malacostraca > Decapoda > Palinuridae > Panulirus > Panulirus ornatus. The sequence continues at coordinate 19,314,071 of NC_092264.1, forward strand.
TATCCTCACTGGAAGAAATCGTTACGTCGTTGTGTCCTGACGGTCACGTTGCCAGTCTTCCCACATCATACTGCAGTGCTCCACCCACCCCAGCCCACCTCTGCCCACACCTGCCCACCCCTGCCCACCGACACACAGCAACAGTATGCTGCAGAGGGTCACATGATGGCTGCACTCCATTTTTTTTCTAGAATCATAAAATGTTAAAGTGTTATGTGTTGATGGTAAGGTGAACCATGAGAGTTGTAGGTATTCATCATGTTGGACGACCCTGGAGAGGTCTCGCTAGTATGTATGCTTCTAGATGTATGTAGTATTTATGTAGGTTAAGCCTTGGGTGGTGTAGGTGGAATGAATATACAGTGAACCTTGGGTGATGTAGGTGATATGTACGTAGGGTGAGCCTAGGGTGGTGTAGGTAATATGTGCGTAGGGTGAGCCTAGGGTGGTGTAGGTAGTATGTACGTAGGGTGATCCTAGAGTGGTGTAGGTAGTATGTATGCGGGTGATCCTAGGGTGGTGTAGGTAGTATGTATGCGGGTGATCCTAGAGTGGTGTAGGTAGTATGTATGCGGGTGATCCTAGGGTGGTGTAGGTAGTATGTATGCGGGTGATCCTAGGGTGGTGTAGGTAGTATGTATGCGGGTGATCCTAGGGTGGTGTAGGTAGTATGTATGCTGGTGATCCTAGGGTGGTGTAGGTAGTATGTATGCGGGTGATCCTAGAGTGGTGTAGGTAGTATGTATGCGGGTGATCCTAGGGTGGTGTAGGTAGTATGTATGCGGGTGATCCTAGAGTGGTGTAGGTAGTATGTATGCGGGTGATCCTAGGGTGGTGTAGGTAGTATGTATGCGGGTGATCCTAGAGTGGTGTAGGTAGTATGTATGCGGTTGATCCTAGGGTGGTGTGAGTATTAGGGTGAACGTCACATTAACCTACATACAGAAATCATATGATGTGCCACTACCTGCACTCTACCTCCCTCTCACTAACCTAGTGACCTTCCCTGTACCTCACATGTTCACACCCCCTTAACACACCTACACTGTCACACCCACCTCACACACCTACACTGTCACACCCACCTCACACACCTACACTGTCACACCCACCTCACACACCTGCACTGTCACACCTGCCTCACACACCTACACTGTCACACCCACCTCACACACCTACACTGTCACACCCACCTCACACATCTACACTGTCACACCTACCTCACACACCTACACTGTCACACCCACCTCACACACCTACACTGTCACACCCACCTCACACACCTACACTGTCACACCCACCTCACACACCTACACTGTCACACCCACCTCACACACCTATACTGTCACACCTGCCTCACACACTTACACTGTCACACCTGCCTCACACACCTACAATGTCACACCTACCTCACGCACCTACACTGTCAAACCCACCTCACACACCTACACTGTCTTCTCTGTACCTGCACCTCCCCTCACCTGCACCACCCGTCACTTGCACGACCCCTCACCTGCACCACCCCTCACCTGCTTTACCCCTCACCTACACCACCCCTCACCTGCACCATGAATGTCTGTGCGTCAGTTATTAGGCGGTCTCGGGGTATACGCCCATAATGCTCTCCATCGTCAGTCATAGGTAATAAAGTGAACATGTTTACATTCATGTTAAGTATACTTACAAATATGATAAACCATTGATGAGTATGTACATTACACCAGGTGCTCAACACAGGCCCACATTACACCAGGTGCTCAACACAGGCCCACATTACACCAGGTGCTCAACACAGGCCCACATTACACCAGGTGCTCAACACAGGCCCACATTACACCAGGTGCTCAACACAGGCCCACATTACACCAGGTGCTCAACACAGGCCCACATTACACCAGGTGCTCAACAGAGGCCCACATTACACCAGGTGCTCAACACAGGCCCACATTACACCAGGTGCTCAACATAGGCCCACATTACACCAGGTGCTCAACATAGGCCCACATTACACCAGGTGCTCGACATAGGCCCACATTACATCAGGTGCTCAACACAGGCCCACATTACATGAGGTGCTCAACACAGGCCCACATCTGACATAATCAGTTCAGCTGGTGTACATGCGTCAGTAGATGTTCCACTGTTACTAACAGTCAGGATTAGTGAAGCAGCAGAGCAGCAGCATATTGATGAGGCCTGTGTGTGTGTGTGTGTGTGTGTGTGTGTGTGTGTGTGTGTGTGTGTGTGTGTGTGTGTGTGTGTGTGTGTGGATGCTTCGCCAGGATGGTGTTAGCCAGTGAGGGCTACAGTGGTGGCTCAGGGGCAGGTTCTCTGGCTTCATCATCCTATATAAACAAATCTTATTTCAATCGTGTACAAAATGTTGGGCAGGTTTGGTTGTTGAGCAGGTGGGTAGAGCATTATGATGTGACCCTAATGTCACTCATCACTCACTGTGTGGGTAAACAGTTGTTCCATCATGACTGATGTATTCATGTCTCTCACTCACACCTGCTGCTACCACACACTCACACCCCTCACACCTGCTGCTACTATCACACTCACACTACACACACCTGCTGCTACCACACACTCACACCCCTCACACCTGCTGCTACCACACACTCACACACCACACACCCTCCACACCCCACATACCTCTTATTATCCTCTCCCCACACACAACCTACCATTTTCATCCCTCACGCCACCTACCATCTTCACCCCACACGCCACCTTCCGTCCTCACCCCACACACCACCTGCCGTCCTCACCCCACACGCCACCTGCCGTCCTCACCCCACACGCCACCTGCCGTCCTCACACCACACGCCACCTACCATCTTCACCCCACACGCCTCCTTCCGTCCTCACCCCTCACGCCACCTGCCGTCCTCACACCACACGCCACCTGCCGTCCTCACCCCACACGCCACCTGCCGTCCTCACCCCACACGCCACCTGCCGTCCTCACCCCACACGCCACCTTCCGTCCTCACCCCACACGCCACCTTCCGTCCTCACCCCACACGCCACCTGCCGTCCTAACCCCACACGCCACCTTCCGTCCTCACCCCACACGCCACCTGCCGTCCTCACCCCACACGCCACCTTCCGTCCTCACCCCACACGCCACCTGCCGTCCTCACCCCACACGCCACCTTCCGTCCTCACCCCACACGCCTCCTCCAGCAGTAGCAGGAGGAACCTTGGTGTGGACAGAAGGGTATCTGACATTATGAAGGAACTGTGCTAAGAGGGTGTCATCTCCTGTAGTGGTGTGGAGGGGTCGGTGAGAGGCTCACACTCTCCCAGCGCCCTCTCCTTCCCTCCTCCTTCCTCCATCTTCATCATTCCTTCATTCTCAAGGTTATCACTGGTTTCAGCTGTCTTAGTTCCCCTAAGGTTAGTTTGCGGTTCATCTAAGGATGGTTTTTGGTTCCCATTATGTTGGTTTGTAGTTAAGCGCAGGTTGGTGTCGTGTGGATTGTAAGGATAACAGTTTTGCCAACCCTCAGGTGAGGTTCACGCCAAGATTGGACTGACACCTGTCTGTCTACAACAGTTATGCCAGTGATTACGTTCTATGTAGTAAGGTAGATTGTAGTAGAATTTGGTGATTACTCGTCAACCGTCCATACAAGTAGGAAGGAGTTGGGGGGGGGGGGGGCTCTCATTCACCTGTGTGTACCTCGCTGGCGTTTTGTCTCGAGTGTTGGTGACTTAGTCACCAGACTTGAAGCTGTTGCTAATTTTGTTGATCCCCAGGACCCAAGATGGGTATGGAAACCTGTTCCATCCATACATACAGGGTGTCCCAGAAGTCTGAATCCAAAAGGAAAAATCCACATGTTATTTTTAGTTGATTAATCATTGAACACTGCATGATATTAACAACCAAACCTTATCAGTTTTAAAAGAATTTTTCCGTGAACATGTAAGAGATGAACACTGATGTGGGATCATATATTGTCAATGGTTTCCGGGAAATAACTAACGTGTCTGCTTGTGGCCTTTCCTGTAGTTGATAGACCATGTCATCACAGTGTTGTCGTTCTTGCAATATGTGAAACTGACGCTACAAGTTTGTTTCTGTAAGAGAGAATATGATCAATATTTTCCCTGTGGATCCTTGCAGACTTCTGGGAAATCCCTTACGTGCCAGACTGTCTGGGCGATCACAGGTCATTGCCTGGTTGGGCAATGTGGTCATGTTAACTGTTCTTCAGTGTTCACCTCAGGATGAAAGGTGATGATGGGACATGCCTGACATGCCTCATCTACACTCTATCTCAGATCACGAGAGTTTTAAACTATACCATATTGATCGGGTTTGTGAGGGTCATCTGTAGCCCAGGTCTTTGTGCTTCATAACCATATATATATATATATATATATATATATATATATATATATATATATATATATATATATATATATATATAAAATTGATCGTCGTTTCCTGTGTTAGCAAGTAAGCGCCGGGATCAGACGATGTAAGGCCGCATCCTCTCACCTCCAGCTGTCATGTATAATGTATCGAAACCGCAGCTACATATCCACAACCAGGCCCCACACACCTTTCCGTGACTTAACCTGGACGCTTCACATGCCCTGGTTCAGTCCATTGACAGCATGCTGACCCCCGTATACCACATCGTTCCAATTCATTCTGTCGCGTGTAAGCCTCTCATCCTCTTGCATGTTGAGGCCCGATCGCTCAAAATATTTTTCACTTCTCTCCACTACTGACATATATCCTTTTTGTAAATCTTTCTTTACTAATTCTTTCTTCATTCTTTCTTCATGTTCAAACCATTTCAACACACCCTCTTCTGCTCTCTCAACTACACTCTTTATTTCCACACATCTCTCTTACCCTTTCATTACTTACTCGGTCAAACCAACTCACACTACATATTGTCCTCAAACATTTCATTTCCAACACATCCACCCTCCTCCGCACCATCCTTATGTGTAGCCCATGCCTCACATCTGTATGATATTGTTGGGAGTACTATACCCTCATACATACCATTTTTTGTCTTCCTAGATAACGATCTCTCTTTCCAAACATTCTTCAGCGCTTCCAGAAGTTTCATCTACCCAGTGACTCATAGCCGTTTCCATGATTCCATTCTCTGCCATATCTACTCCCAGGTATATGAAACACTTTACTTTCTCTAGTAAGAAATTGTTGATATTGAGAAAAAGATGGTTGCTTCTAAGGAAGAAACTGTTGATATTAAGGAAAATACTGTTATTACTGAGAGAGGAACTGTTGATATTATTGAAGTATCTGTTGATTTAAAGGAAGAAACTGTTGATATGGAGGAAAAGAGGGATGATGTTAATGAAGAAACTGTTGGTGATATTGAAGAAGAAACTGTTGATGTTAAGAAAGAAACTGATGATGTTGAGAAAGAAATTTTGTATTATGGAAAAAACTAAAAAAAAAAAGATAATATTCAGAAAAATGCCGTTGATATAAAGAAGGAAAAATGTTCATAGTAAGAAACTATTCATAATGAGAACGAAACTGTTGATGTTAAGCTAAAAACCTGATATTATAGAGAAACCCTTGTATTAAGGAAGAAAATATTGATCTGTTGATATCAAGAAAGAAACTGTTGATAGTGAGGAGGAAACTTGAACTCCTGATATTAAGAAGGAAACCGTCAATATTGATAAAGAAAATGTTTATATTCACAAAGAAACTGTTGATATTAATAAACTGTTGGTATTAGGATAGAAACTTGATGCTAGAAAAGAAACTTGATATTGAGAAAACATTAAGAAAGAAACTTGATATTGAGAAAACATTAAGAAAGAAACTTGATATTAAGAAAGAAACTTGATGTGAAGAAACTTGATATTAAGAAAGAAACTTGATATGAAGAAACTTGATATAAAGAAACTTGATATTAAGAAGGGAAGTGTAGCAGTTCAATAAGAAAGGATTAGTTGGTTGGTGAGCTTGAGGGAGTTTGTAGCTAAAGAGAAACCTTTCATAGTAAGAAGGAAGTAGCTGCTTATAACGATGACTTAGCGAGTCTTGATCAAGAATGAACCAGTTCGGATTGGGAACGAACCAGTTTGAGGGAGTGGGCGTGAGTGGCGCTCAGACTAAGGCCAAACACCAGGCCCGCACTCGACCACCTCTCCACGTCAGAACCCAGCGACGTTGGCGGTGCTGACGATGCCTCGTACGTGTTCTTGTAGATGGTGACGAGGGAAGACTCGCTCATTATGGTGACGTAGGACAGCTCACGCTCTAAATATGATGACCTCTACAAAACCAGACGGTAATATCCTGTAGGAGGCGTGATGTAACCTCTAGCTGCCCTGACCCACCTGTAGAAAAGTAAAACCTTTTTTAGTACGATGATACGACCCTCGCGCCTGACGGTAAGATCCTTGGGCACGACAGTTGTACGACCAGTCGAACACAACAGTACGACCCTAGAGCGAACGATCTGACCTACGTATGAGTTTGATGGTGTGACTTGACTATCATTAAGGATAAGTCCATGACCAGGGCAGTCGTATCCAAAGGTCGTACCATCGTGCCCAAAGGTCGTACCATCGTGCCCAAAGGTCGTACCGTCTTGCCCAAAGGTCTTATCGTCTTCCTTAAGGGATAAACTCGAGTCTCCCATGACCAAGTGATGGTGTGAAGGAGACCTCGCATATGACAGGTTCACACACCAGACCAGTGTATGACTGGTGCCTCACTTGTCATGCTCTCATCAACAGACCTACACATGTACAACTTTGTACATACGTCAGGCAGTCATACACGGACGTACGTCAGGCAGTCATACACGGACGTACGTCAGGCAGTCATACACGGACGTACGTCAGGCAGTCATACACGGACGTACGTCAGGCAGTTATGCACGGTCATGAGTGACTGTGGTAGCAGCAGCCAATTAGAAATGATAACGAAACGTTGGTAGATCTTTATGTTGCAGACCACCAGGTGTTGTAAAGCGGCAGGTGACCTTACATGACCTATGGTCTCCCGGATTAGAAGCTTTTACTGCAGTGAAGTACGTCAGTAGTCAGCTGGCCCACAGACCTGAGACCAACATGTATGAGAGTCAAGTATTATCTTGTGAGAACCACAACAGAATCGTCGTGATGTTGTGGCAGAGGCACGACCACGACCAGCACCTTACGTGGGTCGCTCCTTCCCTCTCCACCAGCGCCTTACGTGGGTCGCTCCTTCCCTCTCCACCAGCACCTTACGTGGGTCGCTCCTTCCCTCCCCACCAGCACCTTACGTGGGTCGCTCCTTCCCTCCCCACCAGCACCTTACGTGGGTCGCTCCTTCCCTCTCCACCAGCACCTTACGTGGGTCGCTCCTTCCCTCCCCACCAGCACCTTACGTGGGTCGCTCCTTCCCTCCCGACATATGATAGACAACAGGGAAACATTTCAACTTCGCTACAGTAGAAGCAGACACTTCATGACTCATGAAAACTTCTTCATGGAGAGTCTTCATGGTCATGGAGAGTGTTCATGGTCATGGAGAGTGTTCATGGTCATGGAGAGTGTTCATGGTCATAGAGAGTGTTCATGGTCATGGAGAGTCTTCATGGTCATGGAGAGTCTTCATGGTCATGGAGAGTCTTCATGGTCATGGAGAGTGTTCATGGTCATGGAGAGTCTTCATGGTCATGGAGAGTGTTCATGGTCATGGAGAGTGTTCATGGTCATGGAGAGTGTTCATGGTCATGGAGAGTGTTCATGGTCATGGAGAGTCTTCATGGTCATGGAGAGTGTTCATGGTCATGGAGAGTGTTCATGGTCATGGAGAGTGGAGCAGGTGTGTTGTAGTGAGAGATGGAATGGTCCTGAGACCAGTGCCTCACCAGGGAGGGGGGGGTCACAACTGCCCCCGGACACCGTAGGTCAGGCGGGAGCCGCCCAACATACATACATACATACATACATACATACATACATACATACATACATACATCAGTAATGCACCATACTTGGTCTGTAGTGACGTAAGATCAGATACTGAGCATTACATGAGAGGGACTCAGTGTGGAGCTGCTCAGAACAACTTTCATATACTCTGGTGACTTATGTGGGACTGGACGTATGTACTACATATGTGGTGGTACCGTCCGGCTGTATGATGACCTGTGTGTGTGTGTGTGTGTGTGTGTGTGTGTGTGTGTGTGTGTGTGTACCACAAGTCAGGAGTGTCTGCCGTGCAGGTTACATCCTGCTCGTGAGTGAGGGTCTGGGATATGATGACGTCAGGTCAGTCGGGGTTAGGTTAGGTCAGGTTAGGTTAGGTCAGGTCAGGTCAGGTCAGGTCAGGTTAGGTTAGGTTAGGTTAGGTTGGGTTAGGTTAGGTTAGGTTAGGTTAGGTTAGGTTGATGTCCAGGATGAAGATATAGCACGGGCATGCCTGGGTGGGTGGGGCTGGGTGGGGGGAGGTCAGATGGTTGTATGTGTGGTCAGGTTAGGTTAGGTTAGGTTAGGTTAGGTTGATGTCCAGGATGAAGATATAACACGGGCATGCCTGGGTGGGTGGGAGGAGGTCAGATGGTTGTATGTGTGGTCAGGTTATGTGTCCGTCCGTCAGCGATGCTCGGCTCATTATGGTGTTGTATGATATGTTGGAGTTGTGTTTGCTCCTGGTTGAGTGGGTTGGGTTAGGGTGGGGAGAATCTGTGAGTGTAGTTACTTGTGTCAAGCTGGGAGTAAGCTTTGTGTTTGGCACTATGTAAGCTGGGGGCAAGCTTTGTGTGTGACAGTATGTAAGCTGGAGGCAAGCTTTGTGTGTGACAGTATGTAAGCTGGGGGCAAGCTTTGTGTGTGGCAGTATGTAAGCTAGGGGCAAGCTTTGTGTGTGACAGTATGTAAGCTAGGGGCAAGCTTTGTAGTCTCCAGACAGCTGATATGTAGCCACTTGTGAGGCCGTAGAGGTGGCCAGGTAGCCAACGTGAGACCAGACTTGTCACGCTCAAGTTCGAGGATTCAGGTTGTCTTGATCATTATCAAGAAGAATTAGGTTGTCACTATACGTCATGTGTGAGTGTGGTGGCAGACGTGACCACCAGCTTGGCCAGCACCAGACGATAATGGAGGATGGAAAGATGGTTCATGTTATTATGTGAACCTTTCGTATGGGTCATGTGGACCAGGTCTTTATGTATTCTGTAACTTACTCAGTACCAGAAGCGTTGTGGAGGAAGTGTTGATGTTCTCTGTAGGTAGTGAGAGAGGCGGGTGGGGGGGGGGGGTCACTCTACATCATTACTCTGACCATAGACTGTTTGTTGGGCCCTGATTGGTGGAGGAGAGCAAGGGGGAGGAGCCCCAGCTGAGGTTCATTCATACTTGACCTGATTCCAACATTTGTGATGAGACTTTGTGTTTACAACTCTCTTTGACTTCCCTGTGCTTTACATCTTCTCTCTGTCATGGTGTACTTGTTTTCCTATTCATATTGTTGTCAAGGTTGTGATTCGTACATCGCAGGGAAGTACAGTGTACCGCCCGTGGGTCCCCAGCTGGCCCTGCTCAGACCAAGTCGCATGGTAAAATGTGTAGCGCAAGTTACCGTATCATGAGGATGTGTGGCCTGTGACACGAGAGGCATCAGCTCTGTGATTACGCTAAGCGGCAGGACTGTGGTGCGCTAGGCGGCAGGACTGTGGTGCGCTAGGCGGCAGGACTGTGGTGCGCTAGGCGGGAGGACTGTGGTGCGCTATGCGGCAGGACTGTGGTCCGCTAGGCGGCAGGGCTGTGGTGCGCTAGGCGGCAGGACTGTGGTGCGCTAGGCGGCAGGACTGTGGTGCGCTAGGCGGCAGGACTGTGGTGCGCTAGGCGGGAGGACTGTGGTGCGCTAGGCGGCAGGACTGTGGTGCGCTAGGCGGCAGGACTGTGGTGCGCTAGGCGGCAGGACTGTGGTGCGCTAGGCGGGAGGACTGTGGTGCGCTAGGCGGCAGGACTGTGGTGCGCTATGCGGCAGGACTGTGGTGCGCTAGGCGGCAGGACTGTGGTGCGCTAGGCGGCAGGACTGTGGTGCGCTAGGCGGCAGGACTGTGGTGCGCTAAGCGGCAGGACTGTGGTGCGCTAGGGGGGAGGACTGTGGTGCGCTAGGCGGGAGGACTGTGGTGCGCGAGGGGGGAGGACTGTGGTGCGCTAGGCGGGAGGACTGTGGTACAGTATTATTCGCTGCACCAAGAATATCAGTTATGTAATGTGTTACAGTATCCTAACCTGGTCAAGGTAGGCGTTATGTGGTGGGCATGGAAGGATCAGTAACCGGGGACGTCGCTTGTTTAGAGTTAACCTAACCTGACCTGACCTTACTGTGGCACACACACACACACACACACACACACACACACACACACACACACTATTGTCAATTTTCCCAGTGTGACGCACAACACGAACACTGGTACTGAAGATTACGCTCAGTTGCTGTTCCACTGAGATGTTGTGTGTGTGTAGGACCACCGTCTGTGGTAGATGGTACCCCGTGCCCAGGAGGACCACCATCTATGGTAGGTGGTACACCATGTCCAGCAGGAACACCATCTGTGGCAGATGGTACACCATGTCCAGCAGGACCACCATCTGTGCAGGTGGTACACCATGTCCAGCAGGACCACCATCTGTGGCAGGTGGTACACCATGTCCAGCAGGACCACCATCTGTGGCAGGTGGTGCACCATGTCCAGCAGGACCACCATCTGTGGCAGGTGGTACGCCATGTCCAGCAGGACCACCATCTGTGGCAGGTGGTGCATCATGTCCAGCAGGACCACCATCTGTGGCAGGTGGTGCACCATGTCCAGCAGGACCACCATCTGTGGCAGGTGGTGCACCATGTCCAGCAGGACCACCATCTGTGGCAGGTGGTGCACCATGTCCAGCAGGACCACCATCTGTGGCAGGTGGTACACCATGTCCAGCAGGACCACCATCTGTGGCAGGTGGTGCACCATGTCCAGCAGGACCACCATCTGTGGCAGGTGGTACGCCATGTCCAGCAGGACCACCATCTGTGGCAGGTGGTGCATCATGTCCAGCAGGACCACCATCTGTGGCAGGTGGTGCACCATGTCCAGCAGGACCACCATCTGTGGCAGGTGGTGCATCATGTCCAGCAGGACCACCATCTGTGGCAGGTGGTACACCATGTCCAGCAGGACCACCATCTGTGGCAGGTGGTGCACCATGTCCAGCAGGACCACTCTATGGTTCTCCTCCCTCAAGCCCCAGGCACGTCAACATGACCCACAGTACACAGGTGTTCTGCATCTATTATTGTGCGAGAGGAGTGGACAGCTCCCGACGCTGGGTACAGTCACCAGTAGAGTGTAGTCACCAGGACACTTACTGACGCTGGGTACAGTCACCAGTAGAGTGTAGTCACCAGGACACTTACTGATGCTGGGTACAGTCACCAGTAGAGTGTAGTCACCAGGACACTTACTGACACTGGGTACAGTCACCAGTAGAGTGTAGTCACCAGGACACTTACTGACGCTGGGTACAGTCACCAGTAGAGTGTAGTCACCAGGACACTTACTGATGCTGGGTACAGTCACCAGTAGAGTGTAGTCACCAGAACACTTACTGACACTGGGTACAGTCACCAGTAGAGTGTAGTCACCAGGACACTTACTGACGCTGGGTACAGTCACCAGTAGAGTGTAGTCACCAGGACACTTACTGATGCTGGGTACAGTCACCAGTAGAGTGTAGTCACCAGGACACTTACTGATGCTGGGTACAGTCACCAGTAGAGTGTAGTCACCAGGACACTTACTGACGCTGGGTACAGTCACCAGTAGAGCACAGTACATCAAGGACGGTTCAACACATGAACAGTTCAGAGGTGGTTATGAAGAAGGTTCATTACATGATGATAATGCTCTCTGGCAACCTGCCTGCACCAGTGTAGGTGGCCGGTGGTGTCTCTCGCCTCCTCTTGTATTATAGCTTTATGAAAATATAGTTTTGTCCTCGATTTGTGAGTCAGGAGTTTTATTGGGGCAGGTTGGCACGGTTTCCTGGGGTCTGCCTTGCCAAACTGCATTTCAGCGACCATTTGGCATGTCTTGTGTTACAACCTACACACACACACACACACACACACACACACACACACACACACACACACACACACAGACACACACACATACACACACACACACACACACACACACACACACACACACACACACACACACACACAGGCCTCAATATAAACATTATGTATCAGGTAGGCTTTAGGATGTGTGTGTGTGTGTGTGTGTGTGTGTGTGTGTGTGTGTGTGTTCCTGTGTGTGTGTGTGTGTCTGTGTGTGTGTTGACTATCATGGTGAAGGTGTGGGCTGAGCCACATGATAGAAAATTAGATAAGGATACCAAGTGTCTACTGGTAAACATCAGGAAAGCTTTCAAGTATATGGAAAAGGAAATTTTTGGCCAGATGTTCGTGTGCTACATAAGGTCATGATTTAGGAACGGTTACGCAGTAGCCAGGAACCAGCGTGTTGTTGTGTGCACGTCACTCTGGATTAGGAAGGTGGGAACCTTCAGCTTCCAGTCCAGACGGGAGGCTGAGAGAGAGACCAGTGGTTCACTTAGATGTGTCGGAGGCAAAGAAGCTTCAAGATGTGAGGGAGCGGAGGTGTAGGTGACCATGCAGCTCCTGTGTGATATAAGTGAGTGAGGGGCGAGTATAGCACGATAGCAAGAGGAACAGAGAACATTTGAAAGCAATGTTGTGGGCAAGGCAGGTGGAAATCATCATTTTTGCCATCAATTCATCACAAGTAAATTGTCAGTTTCCCTACATGTGGAGCATGACGTCACGATGTGGAAGATAATGACTAACAAGTTCAAGGGCCAACACCATGACCCAGGCATCCTGGGGTGTTGCCTGGATCCTGGTGTGTTGACGGGATCCTGGGGTGTTACCTGGATCCTGGGGTGTTGCCTGGATCCTGGGGTGTTACCTGGATCCTGGGGTGTTGCCTGGATCCTGGGGTGTTGACGGGATCCTGGGGTGTTGCCTGGATCCTGGGGTGTTGCCTGGATCCTGGTGTGTTGACGGGATCCTGGTGTGTTGACTGGATCCTGGGGTGTTGCCTGGATCCTGGTGTGTTGACGGGATCCTGGTGTGTTGCCTGGATCCTGGGGTGTTGCCTGGAACCTTGGGTGTTGCCTGGACCCTGGGGTGTTACTTGGATCCTGTGGTGTTGCCTGGATCCTGTGGTGTTGCCTGGATCCTGGGGTGTTGCCTGGACCCTTGGGTGTTGCCTGGACCCTGGGGTGTTACCTGGATCCTGGGGTGTTACCTGGATCCTGGGGTGTTGCCTGGACCCTGGGGTGTTACCTGGATCCTGGGGTGTTGCCTGGATCCTGGGGTGTTGCCTGGATCCTGGGGTGTTGCCTGGATCCTGTGGTGTTGCCTGTATCCTGGGGTGTTGCCTGGATCCTGGGGTGTTGCCTGGATCCTGGGGTGTTGCCTGGACCCTGGGGTGTTGCCTGGACCCTGGGGTGTTGCCTGGACCCTGGGGTGTTGCTTGGATCCTGTGGTGTTGCCTGGATCCTGAGGTGTTGCCTGGATCCTGGGGTGTTGCCTACCTCCCATGGCGGGTATACCACAGTGTACATATGGAAGGTTGGGAAAGCATGACCGACAGTTTGCATGACACTAATGGTAGAAGTAAAGTGTTCCTGCTGGAGAGGTGAAGCATCGGGAATCCGAGGAAAGACTACTGAGGAAGCCTCTGGGCCCCAGACTTCTGAGGAAGCCTCTGGGCCCCAGACTACTGAGGAAGCCTCTGGGCCCCAGACTACTGAGGAAGCCTCTGGACCCCAGACTATTGAGGAAGCCTCTGGACCCCAGACTATGTGAGTCACAACCTGTAAATATAAGAAACTTTTGGATCAGTCATTGTGAAGAACTTCATTAAGGTAAGACGTCAGTTCCACAGTACAGTCTACCTAGCCTTCGGTCCTTACCAGCCTACAAACCCAGGCCCCACACGTCCTCCTTGACGTGCACCACACAACCACCACACACAAGCCATAATGTGCTCATCACCAGGAACATTGTTGTCATTGTTAACTAGAGTTTAGAAATGATATCGTGTGAGCCCGGAGTACAAGTAGCCGCCCTGTGGCACTATTAGCTGGGATGTGATGACCAGATGTCAGCTACAACCAGCAATACACTTGTTATCTTACTGGCACGTGACAGTCTCCTTATTTCAACCCTCCGCACCTACGTACACAACCTCCTCATGTATCCCCAGCACAACCCTGCGTACCACCTCATATTCTTCAACACAACCCTGCGTACCACCTCATATTCTCCAACCCAACCCTGCGTACCACCTCATATTCTCCAACACAACCCTGCGTACCACCTCATATTCTCCAACACAACCCTGCGTACCACCTCATATTCCCATCCCAACCCTCAACACGCCCACAGAACCCCCACCCTGGTCATGTACTGTGTTTGATATGTTGAGTGTCAGACAGGTGGGCTGACCAGGGTATGCTGGGATATTTGTGGTTCTAACATATTCCAAGCCTTACATCACATGTCTCTACCTCCTCTCTCTTTGTCTCCCCCAGGTAAGTGAGAGGCTGACATGACCTGTGTCCCTGAGGTAAGTGAGGGACGAGAGACATCTGTGTCCCTGAGGTAAGTGAGGGACGGGAGACATCTGTGTCCCTGAGGTAAGTGAGGGACGAGAGACATCTGTGTCCCTAAGGTAATTGAGGATGGGAGACATCTGTGTCCCTGAGGTAAGTGAGGGACGAGAGACATCTGTGTCCCTGAGGTAAGTGAGTGGGCTTTGACCTTGCGGTAAATAAGTGACCCTGAGGGATATACACTCCACAGGTGTTGCCTGTGGAGTGTATATCCCTCAGTGTACATCCCTCAGAGTATATCCCTCACCGTGTGACCACCCACCATAGTTATTATTTGTGTGTAAACTGTCCAGGTCTTGTGGATGTAACTAGCACCAGTGAGGAATGAAGCCTGAAGCAGGCAGGGAGGAGTTAAGCCTGAAGCAGGCAGGGAGGAGTGAAGCCTGAAGCAGGCAGGGAGGAGTTAAGCCTGAAGCAGGCAGGGAGGAGTGAAGCCTGAAGCAGGCAGGGAGGAGTGAAGCCTGAAGCAGGCAGGGAGGAGTGAAGCCTGAAGCAGGCAGTGAGGAGTGAAGCCTGAAGCAGGCAGGGAGGAGTGAAGCCTGAAGCAGGCAGGCAGGAGTGAAGCCTGAAGCAGGCAGGGAGGAGTGAAGCCTGAAGCAGGCAGTGAGGAGTGAAGCCTGAAGCAGGCAGGGAGGAGTGAAGCTCCACTTCCCGTGTTAGCGAGGTAGCTGCAAGAACGGACGGAGAAATGGCCTCACTCGCCCACCTCCAACCTCTGGATGTCTTGTATGATTCACCGAAACCAGAGCCCTCTGTCCACAACCAGGTCCCACAGACCTTCCCGTGGTTTACCCTGACCTCTTCAGATGCCTTGGTCCAGCCGATTGACAGTGCGTCGTCACTTGTAAATCACATCTTTCCAATCTGCTATATCCCTTGCACGCCTCACACCTTCCTGCATGTTCAGTTCCCATTAACTCAAAGCATCTTCCACTCCAGCTTCCATCTCCTCCTTAGTGTCCCCCATTCCCCAGTACCTTCCACCTCTGACATGTGTAAGTAGTCCTCTCCTCACCCATTCCCTCCATATCTCCAAACCATATCAGCTCTCATGCATATTCTTATTACTGCCACATCTCTATTGCCCAGCCATGTCTTATATGGGACCAACTTTCCTCACATTGTCCTCAAATATATCATTTCTAACACGTTCACCAATCTCTTACATTTTCGTGTAAGGCTCACACCTGCCGTCTTTATATATATATATATATATATATATATATATATATATATATATATATATATATATATATATATATATATATATATATATATGTGTATATATATATATATATATATATATATATATATATATATATATATATATATATATATATATACACATATGCGGTTGGTTTCAGAAGTGGTAGAGGATGTGTGGATCAGGTGTTTGCTTTGAAGAATGTATGTGAGAAATACTTAGAAAAGCAAATGGATTTGTATGTAGCATTTATGGATCTGGAGAAGGCATATGATAGAGTTGATAGAGATGCTCTGTGGAAGGTATTAAGAATATATGGTGTGGGAGGCAAGTTGTTAGAAGCAGTGAAAAGTTTTTATCGAGGATGTATGGCATGTGTACGTGTAGGAAGAGAGGAAAGTGATTGGTTCTCAGTGAATGTAGGTTTGCGGCAGGGGTGTGTGATGTCTCCATGGTTGTTTAATTTGTTTATGGATGGGGTTGTTAGGGAGGTAAATGCTAGAGTTTTGGAAAGAGGGGCAAGTATGAAGTCTGTTGGGGATGAGAGAGCTTGGGAAGTGAGTCAGTTGTTGTTCGCTGATGATACAGCGCTGGTGGCTGATTCATGTGAGAAACTGCAGAAGCTGGTGACTGAGTTTGGTAAAGTGTGTGAAAGAAGAAAGTTAAGAGTAAATGTGAATAAGAGCAAGGTTATTAGGTACAGTAGGGTTGAGGGTCAAGTCAATTGGGAGGTAAGTTTGAATGGAGAAAAACTGGAGGAAGTAAAGTGTTTTAGATATCTGGGAGTGGATCTGGCAGAGGATGGAACCATGGAAGCGGAAGTGGATCATAGGGTGGGGGAGGGGGCGAAAATCCTGGGAGCCTTGAAGAATGTGTGGAAGTCGAGAACATTATCTCGGAAAGCAAAAATGGGTATGTTTGAAGGAATAGTGGTTCCAACAATGTTGTATGGTTGCGAGGCGTGGGCTATGGATAGAGTTGTGCGCAGGAGGATGGATGTGCTGGAAATGAGATGTTTGAGGACAATGTGTGGTGTGAGGTGGTTTGATCGAGTAAGTAACGTAAGGGTAAGAGAGATGTGTGGAAATAAAAAGAGCGTGGTTGAGAGAGCAGAAGAGGGTGTTTTGAAATGGTTTGGGCACATGGAGAGAATGAGTGAGGAAAGATTGACCAAGAGGATATATGTGTCGGAGGTGGAGGGAACGAGGAGAAGTGGGAGACCAAATTGGAGGTGGAAAGATGGAGTGAAAAAGATTTTGTGTGATCGGGGCCTGAACATGCAGGAGGGTGAAAGGAGGGCAAGGAATAGAGTGAATTGGATCGATGTGGTATACCGGGGTTGACGTGCTGTCAGTGGATTGAATCAGGGCATGTGAAGCGTCTGGGGTAAACCATGGAAAGCTGTGTAGGTATGTATATTTGCATGTGTGGACGTATGTATATACATGTGTATGGGGGTGGGTTGGGCCATTTCTTTCGTCTGTTTCCTTGCGCTACCTCGCAAACGCGGGAGACAGCGACAAAGCAAAAAAAAAAAAAAGAAAAAAAAAAAAATATATATATATATATATATATATATATATATATATATGTATATATATATATATATATATATATATATATATATATATATATACATATATATATATATATATATATATATATATATATATATATGCGTCACCAGACTCCGCCTTCATGTGGTTCGCTTACGCTCGGTCAGGTTGCATCATGGAGTACAGTTTCACTGAAGAGCTTTTCACTCCAAAGATCGTCATTTCCCTGCTTCTGATTGTAGCGCAACCCTGAATTTGCAGTAGCCCTGTACAAGGAACGCGAGAGTTGTATTGTTGTTTGATCATGTTGCAGTAAGCTTGGATGGTGGCAGATGAAGGTAGTGGCAGGTGAGGATAGTGGCAGGTGAGGGTAGTGACAGGTGAGGGTAGTGGCAGGTGAGGGGTAGTGGCAAGTGAGGGTAGTGGCAAGTGAGGATGGTGGGAAACGAGGGTGGTGGCAGGTGAGGGTAGTGGCAAGTGAGGGTGGTGGGAAGCGAGTGTGGTGGCGAGATCGTGAGAAATGGAATGGTTGAGAGATGGGGTAGAGGCAGGTAGGGTGGTGGCAGGCGGAGTGATGATAGGTGGGATGGTGGCAGGTGGAGTGGTGGCAGGTGGAGTGTGGTAGGTGGGATGGTGACAGGTGGAGTGGTGACATACAGGATGGTGCCAGGTGGAGTGGTGGTAGGTAGGATGGTGGCAGGGGGAAGTGGTAGTAAGTAGGATGATGGTAGGGGGAGTGGTGGTAGGTGAGTGGTGGCAGGGGGAGTGGTGGTAGGTGGGTGGTGGCAGGGGGAGTGGTGGTAGGTGGGTGGTGGCAGGGGGAGTGGTGGTAGGTGAGTGGTGGCAGGGGGAGTGGTGGTAGGTGGGTGGTGGCAGGGGGAGTGGTGGTAGGTGGGTGGTGGCAGGGGGAGTGGTGGTAGGTGGGTGGTGGCAGGGGGAGTGGTGGTAGGTGGGTTTTGGCAGGGGGAGTGGTGGTAGGTGGGTTTTGGCAGGGGGAGTGGTGGTAGGTGGGTGGTGGCAGGGGGAGTGGTGGTAGGTGGGTGGTGGCAGGGGAGTGGTGGTAGGTGGGTGGTGGCAGGGGGAGTGGTGGTAGGTGGGTGGTGGCAGGGGGAGTGGTGGTAGGTGGGTGGTGGCAGGGGGAGTGGTGGTAGGTGGGTGGTGGCAGGGGGAGTGGTGGTGGGTGGGTGGTGGCAGGGGAGTGGTGGTAGGTGGTGGTGGCAGGGAGTGGGGGTAGGTGGGTGGTGGCAGGGGGAGTGGTGGTAGGTGGGTGGTGGCAGGGGAGTGGTGGTAGGTGGGTGGTGGCAGGGGAGTGGTGGTAGGTGGGTGGTGGCAGGGGAGTGGTGGTAGGTGGGTGGCCATACGGCCCGTGTCATCGTGTGCTGGTAACATGGTACTGCCATACGGCCCGTGTCATCGTGTGCTGGGTAAGCTCACTCATTCTTGATCATTACCACAGATGTTGGCCATGTAACCTTCCTCAGTAACATATGGCCATTTGGCTGTCATCACCTGTCATGGCCCGGGTGTAAGCGGGGCACGGCTGTCATGGTCCGGGTGTAAGCGGGGCACGGCTGTCATGGTCCGAGTGTAAGCGGGGCACGGTTGTCATGGTCTGGGTGTAAGCGGGGCACGGCTGTCATGGCCCGGGTGTAAGCGGGTGACGGTTTCTTCCCGTGTGGTGTGAGTTCGTGTAGCGCAGCGAGGGTGAGGCGCGTCTTACCTGTGTACCAAGTAGCAGCTTGAGTGGCACCTCCCGGAGCATGACGGTGCTCAAGGATGCCGTTGTCTGTGTGAGGCCAGCAGGAGGAGGGAGGAGTGGCTGGCCAGGCCGACCACAACCCCGTCAGAAGTAGACAGTAAGGTTATTAAGGCACTTGAGGTGCATCCTCTGTATACTTGTCCATGTTCAGATCGAGCCTTCTCGTGAATGGTCTTATGAGCGGGTTAAGAGGTGGTGTTCGCAGCAGGAGAGTGGGTCCAAACATTGCTCACGGACGGCCACGTCCTCTGGTGGGACACACGGAGGCGTGACTGGGCTAAAGTATTACGCATGACTGTTCTCAGGTGAGACCAAGACAAGACATTCCCACGTGACCGGCGACAAGTAGCTCATGACGACCAGAAAAAACCCTCAGACGAACGGCAAAATAATCACCGGATATGATGAATATATCGTACGATGTCTTCATTGTTCTCTGTGTGGATATAACATTAAAAACAATCAGTACGATGTTATAAGGTGACGACATTATACTATGAGCAAAGTAACTCACAACTTGGACAAATGAGAAGACACAAAACTATATCACATTGGTTTGGTTGACCGAGGAGGAGGAGCAGGAGGAGGCGGTCGTTGTGCTGGGACGGGCAGTTGTGGGACTTACTGACCGCCGCAGACTTAAAGAATTTTCGTTTCCATGACAAGGGATGATGCTGGGTCGGTCTGGCAGTGGAAGTATGTGGATCACTAGCTGTACATAGAGACGATCAATTTATTGACACTCACTGAAATTATAACCTCTCTCTACCATTCATAACACCACTGACCTTTATACATTCGGGTGCTGGTGTGGGCGGTAGGTCCCCCCGTGCCTCGGGTGCTGGTGTGGGTGATAGGTCCTCCCGTGCCTCGGGTGCTGGTGTGGGCGGTAGGTCCTCCCGTGCCTCGGGTGCTGGTGTGGGCGGTAGGTCCTCCCGTGCCTCGGGTGCTGGTGTGGGCGGTAGGTCCTCCCGTGCCTCGGGTGCTGGTGTGGGCGGTAGGTCCTCCCGTGCCTCGGGTGCTGGTGTGGGCGGTAGGTCCTCCCGTGCCTCGGGTGCTGGTGTGGGCGGTAGGTCCTCCCGTGCCTCGGGTGCTGGTGTGGGTGGTAGGTCCTCCCGTGCCTCGGGTGCTGGTGTGGGTGGTAGGTCCTCCCGTGCCTCGGGTGCTAGTGTGGGCGGTAGGTCCTCCCGTGCCTCGGGTGCTGGTGTCGGTGGTAGGTCCTCCCGTACCTCGGGTGCTGGTGTGGGTGGTAGGTCCTCCCGTGCCTCGGGTGCTGGTGTGGGTGGTAGGTCCTCCCGTGCCTCGGGTGCTGGTGTGGGTGGTAGGTTGTGCGGTGCAGCAGCAGACACCATAATGGAGGTGTTAGGTTGTCGTGTGCAGGTGCGACATTCTACCCAGCCTGCTGAGCCGTGGCCAGGCAACGCTGCCGTCTGCTGCCACATGATTATGCTGGCTTTCCGTTTTCCCTCGCGAGTAACTGCTGTATATTCGTCTTTTGTTAGCGTTGGAGAAGACAATTAACCGAACGCATCAGTTATTTCTGTGACTCTAGACGGCTGCCATCTGGGGAGAGAAAATCGCACTGACTTGTGTTTGTGGCGTGGTACATCACACGGTTGTTTGTGGCGTGGTACATCACACGGTTGTTTGTAGCGTAGTACATCACACGGTTGTTTGTAGCGTGGTACATCACACGGTTGTTTGTAGCGTGGTACATCACACGGTTGTTTGTAGCGTGTTACATCACACGGTTGTTTGTGGCGTGGTACACCATACAGTAGTTTGTGGCGTGGTACATCACACGGTTGTTTGTGGCGTGGTACACCATACAGTTGTTAGTGGCGTGGTACACCACACGGTTGTTTGTGGCGTGGTACATCACACGGTTGTTAGTGGCGTGGTACACCACACGGTTCTTTGTGGCGTGGTACACCATACAGTAGTTTGTGGCGTGGTACATCACACGGTTGTTTGTGGCGTGGTACACCATACAGTTGTTAGTGGCGTGGTACACCACACGGTTGTTTGTGGCGTGGTACACCATACAGTTGTTTGTGGCGTGGTACACCACACGGTTGTTAGTGGCGTGGTACACCATACAGTTGTTAGTGGCGTGGTACACCACACGGTTGTTTGTGGCGTGGTACATCACACGGTTGTTAGTGGCGTGGTACACCACACGGTTGTTAGTGGCGTGGTACACCACACGGTTGTTTGTGGCGTGGTACACCATACAGTTGTTTGTGGCGTGGTACACCATACAGTTGTTTGTGGCGTGGTACACCATACAGTTGTTTGTGGCGTGGTACACCATACAGTTGTTTGTGGCGTGGTACACCATACAGTTGTTTGTGGCGTGGTACACCATACAGTTGTTTGTGGCGTGGTACACCATACAGTTGTTTGTGGCGTGGTACACCATACAGTTGTTTGTGGCGTGGTACACCATACAGTTGTTTGTGGCGTGGTACACCATACGGTTGTTTGTGGCGTGGTACACCATACGGTTGTTTGTGGCGTGGTACACCATACGGTTGTTTGTGGCGTGGTACACCATACAGTTGTTTGTGGCGTGGTACACCATACAGTTGTTTGTGGCGTGGTACACCATACGGTTGTTTGTGGCGTGGTACACCATACGGTTGTTTGTGGCGTGGTACACCATACGGTTGTTTGAGACGTGCTCACCTGTGCGGCTGTGGCAAGCCGCCTCCACTTCTGCCCCAGTGATTCATAAACCAGTTTCCCCGAGTATCTGGTTTATTGTGGCGTGACACTGGCACATTACCTGAAGCAACACTTGTATTGCCATCGTAACGTAGGCGAGTATGTTGATGTGGCTAGGCGTTGGGGAGGATCAGTTTGAGACGATAATGACAGAGGTCCCCAGACGGACGAGGCAGTGGCTTGAGGCAAAGTTTACTCACAGAACTACCTCAAGTACAGTGAGGCAGCTGCTTCTTGCAGTGTTAACCCCTCACCTGCCGCTGTCCCACCTCAACACCCACGTCCGCTACCCACAACCACAGCAGGAGCCAGACTCACTATGGGCAGTAGGACCGGGGCAAGGTTAGACTATATGACCCTAGCAACTGCAGGGTCCCTCATGTTTGGTCGCTGACAGGCCTCCCTCCTAATGTGGTCTGCCTCCCACCCTGTTGACCCATCCTCCCCCTCCAAGGTATCACCTAACATACTCCTGGTAACAGGTGATGTGACACTTATCCCCGCTCAGGGAGGACGACAGTAGTGTCTGGGACAGTCATCCCGGCTCAGGGAGGACGACAGTAGTGTCTGGGACAGTCATCCCGGCTCAGGGAGAGCGACAGTAGTGTCTGGACAGTCATCCCGGCTCAGGGAGGACGATAGTAGTGTCTGGGACAGTCATCCAGGCTCAGGGAGGGTTAACCTGGAATCAAGTGTTGGGGACGTGTGTGACGGTGGGAGTATATACAACATAAACCTGGATTTTGATACAAATAATTTTGTTTATTCTGTGCAACGTATGATGTATATGGCAACGTATGATGTATATGGCAACGTATGATGTATATGTAGTGTATAATATACTTAATGTATGATATGTGATATTGATCAGTAGTACATGAGAAATATTTTCTAGATTAGGGAAGGTGGGAGTAGCTCATGTGAGTGTGTTTGACAAATGACAGGATGATTCTGAGGGCAGGAGAGGTAGACCAGGAGACGTGAGGCAGGAGAGGTAGACCAGGAGACGTGAGGCAGGAGAGGTAGACCAGGAGACGTGAGGCAGGAGAGGTAGACCAGGAGACGTGAGGCAGGAGAGGTAGACCAGGAGACGTGAGGCAGGAGAGGTAGACCAGGAGACGTGAGGCAGGAGAGGTAGACCAGGAGACATGAGGCAGGAGAGGTAGACCAGGAGACGTGAGGCAGGAGAGGTAGACCAGGAGACGTGAGGCAGGAGAGGTAGACCAGGAGACGTGAGGCAGAAGAGGTAGACCAAGAGATGTGAGGCAGGAGAGGTAGACCAGGAGACGTGAGGCAGGAGAGGTAGACCAGGAGACGTGAGGCAGGAGAGGTAGACCAGGAGACGTGAGGCAGGAGAGGTAGACCAGGAGACGTGAGGCAGGAGAGGAGGAAGGAAGGTAGCGAGCCATCCCGGCAGAGCAGACCACCCGGGTGGCGCTGGGGAAACAGGGAGGGGACGAGGTGGGTCGGGGACGAGGCAGTTCGGGACGAGGTGGGTCGGGGACGAGGCAATTCGGGACGAGGTGGGTCGGGGACGAGGCAGTTCGGGACGAGTTGGGTCGGGGACGAGGCAGTTCTCTCTGTCTCTCTCTCTGTCTCTCTGTCTGTCTCTCTCTCTCTCTCTCTCTCTCTCTCTCTCTCTCTCTCTCTCTCTCTCTCTCTTTCTCTCTCTCTCTCTCTCTCTGGTGGGTGCAGCAGTGGTCGTGTGACTGTAGTAGTGGGTGCAGCAGTGGTCGTGTGACTGTAGTGGTGGGTGCAGCAGTGGTGGAGGGAACTACTTCATTTTTCCCAGACAATAATGTAAGAGTGAGTGTTTCGTTGCAAGACATGGATGACCCTGGCTAATGGTATGACTCCCAGACTATTGTACTGATAATCTTCACCATATCATCCAATCTTGACACCAATAGCTTAAGATAAATCGGGACATGGTAGTCGAGGCGTGTACGGCTCTCTTGCATGTGACATACTTGATCTGCTTTATGATGCCCTCCTTGGAAGACCTCGTGTTATGTATATTTCTTAACCAGCGCAGAACAGAACCAGAATATACGTACATGTACAGATGTAGTTTTGGGGATGAGGTGCCTGGGAAATGAATCATTTGTTGTTTGCTGATGACACAGCACTGGTGGCAGAATTGAGTGAGAAATTGCTGAAGTTGGAGACTTAGTGAAGAGGAGTGTGTGAATGAAGGAATCTAAACGTAAACAAGCCAGCTGCTTGTGTGTCCCTACCACAATCTAGCCCACACAGTACTCGGGAAGCTGCTGCTGCGTCACATGGTTAATGTGTGGCTGTTGATAGCTCAGAGTTTGGCCTTTTTGATAACTGTTTTTTCCCTGCATCTCGAAGCTTTGGAACTCTCTACCGTCTCATGTATTTCCCAACACCCATGACCTGGCACAGTTTGAATGATAGTTTTTATCACTTCTGAATGATAGATTTTATCACTTCCTCCAAAATTCGTAAATACTTTCCCTTGTCTCCTCTTTTTCTCTATCGTTAACATCTATGTATTTCAACTAAGGCCTGACCTTAATCTGATATGTCAATCAATGTCCGGCCTTGATGTGGACTTGTGTGCCTGACCGGAGCCTCCAACGCAAAAATAAGAAATGAATTAAAGCAAAGATATGAGGTTTAGCAAAGTAGAGGGACATGTTAGCTGGGATATGAGTTTGAATGGAGAAAAACTGGATGAAGTGAAGTATTTCAGATATCTAGGAGTGGACATGGCGGCATATGGAACCATGGAAGCGGTAATTAGTCATTGGATTAGTAAGCGGGCGAAGGTTTTGGGAGCAATAAGAAATGTGTGGAAGAGAGGTGGTTATCTTAGAAGGCGAAAATGGGTATAGTTGAAGGTAAATTGGTCCCAACAATGTTGTATGAATATAGGCATGGGCTGTAGATGAGGATATGCGAAAGAGAGCGGGGATGTGGTGTGAGAGGACTATGTGGTGTGAGATGGTGTAATCAAGTAGATAATGAAAGAGTGAGAGAGATGTGTGGTAATAAAAAGAGTGTGGTTGAGAGAGCAGAAGAGGGTGTGTTAAGATGGTTTGAACATATGGAAAGAATAAGTAAGAAGAGGTTGACAAAGGAGATATATTTGTCAGTAGTGGAAGGAACAAGGAGAAGCGGGATATCAAATTGGAGATGGAAGGATGGGGCGCAAAGGATTTTCAGCGATCGGGTCCTGAACATGCAGGAGGGTGGAAGGCGTGCAAGGAATAGAGTGAATTGGAACGATGTGGTATACTGTTAGTGGACTGAACCAGGGAATATGAAGCGATTAGGGTAGACCATGGAAAGGTCTATGGGGCCTGGATGTGTATAGGGAGCTGTGGTTTCGGTGCATTACACATTAAGACTAGAAAATGAGTGTGAGTGGATGCGGCCTTTCTTTGTTCCCGGCGCACCTCGCTAACTAACGCGAAAACGACGACCAAGTATGAATATATATATATATATATATATATATATATATATATATATATATATATATATATATATATATGGTGGTGTGCAAAGTGAGAGGGTTAGAGAAAATGATTTGGTAAACAGAGAAGAGGTAGTAAAAGCTTTGCGGAAGATGAAAGCCGGCAAGGCAGCAGGTTTGGATGGTATTGCAGTGGAATTTATTAAAAAAAGGGGTGACTGTATTGTTGACTGGTTGGTAAGGTTATTTAATGTATGTATGACTCATGGTGAGGTGCCTGAGGATTGGCGGAATGCGTACATAGTGCCATTGTACAAAGGCAAAGCGGATAAGAGTGAGTGCTCAAATTACAGAGGTATAAGTTTGTTGAGTATTCCTGGTAAATTATATGGGAGGGTATTTATTGAGAGGGTGAAGGCATGTACAGAGCATCAGATTGGGGAAGAGCAGTGTGGTTTCAGAAGTGGTAGAGGATGTGTGGATCAGGTGTTTGCTTTGAAGAATGTATGTGAGAAATACTTAGAAAAGCAAATGGATTTGTATGTAGCATTTATGGATCTGGAGAAGGCATATGATAGAGTTGATAGAGATGCTCTGTGGAAGGTATTAAGAATATATGGTGTGGGAGGCAAGTTGTTAGAAGCAGTGAAAAGTTTTTATCGAGGATGTAAGGCATGTGTACGTGTAGGAAGAGAGGAAAGTGATTGGTTCTCAGTGAATGTAGGTTTGCGGCAGGGGTGTGTGATGTCTCCATGGTTGTTTAATTTGTTTATGGATGGGGTTGTTAGGGAGGTGAATGCAAGAGTTTTGGAAAGAGGGGCAAGTATGAAGTGTGTTGTGGATGAGAGAGCTTGGGAAGTGAGTCAGTTGTTGTTCGCTGATGATACAGCGCTGGTGGCTGATTCATGTGAGAAACTGCAGAAGCTGGTAACTGAGTTTGGTAAAGTGTGTGAAAGAAGAAAGTTAAGAGTAAATGTGAATAAGAGCAAGGTTATTAGGTACAGTAGGATTGAGGGTCAAGTCAATTGGGAGGTAAGTTTGAATGGAGACAAACTGGAGGAAGTAAAGTGTTTTAGATATCTGGGAGTGGATCTGGCAGCGGATGGAACCATGGAAGCGGAAGTGAATCATAGTGTGGGGGAGGGGGCGAAAATCCTAGGAGCCTTGAAGAATGTGTGGAAGTCGAGAACATTATCTCGGAAAGCAAAAATGGGTATGTTTGAAGGAATAGTGGTTCCAACAATGTTGTATGGTTGCGAGGCGTGGGCTATGGATAGAGTTGTGCGCAGGAGGGTGGATGTGCTGGAAATGAGATGTTTGAGGACAATGTGTGGTGTGAGGTGGTTTGATCGAGTAAGTAATGTAAGGGTAAGAGAGATGTGTGGAAATAAAAAGAGCGTGGTTGAGAGAACAAAAGAGGGTGTTTTGAAATGGTTTGGGCACATGGAGAGAATGAGTGAGGAAAGATTGACCAAGAGGATATATGTGTCGGAGGTGGAGGGAACGAGGAGAAGTGGGAGACCAAATTGGAGGTGGAAAGATGGAGTGAAAAAGATTTTGTGTGATCGGGGCCTGAACATGCAGGAGGGTGAAAGGAGGGCAAGGAATAGAGTGAATTGGAGCGATGTGGTATACCGGGGTTGACGTGCTGTCAGTGGATTGAATCAGGGCATGTGAAGCGTCTGGGGTAAACCATGGAAAGTTGTGTGGGGCCTGGATGTGGAAAGGGAGCTGTGGTTTCGGGCATTATTGCATGACAGCTAGAGACTTGAGTGTGAACGAATGTGGCCTTTGTTGTCTTTTCCTAGTGCTACATCACACGCATGAGGTGGGAGGGGGATGGTATTCCATGTGTGGCGAGGTGGCGATGGGAATGAATAAAGGCAGACAGTGTGAATTGTGTGCATGGGTATATATGTGTGTGTCTGTGTGTGTATATATATATATGTGTACATTGAGATGTATAGGTATGTATATTTGCGTGTGTGGACGTGTATGTATATACATTGTGTATGGGGGTGGGTTGGGCCATTTCTTTCGTCTGTTTCCTTGCGCTACCTCGCAAACGCGGGAGACAGCGACAAAGCAAAATAAGTAAATAAATAAATAAATATATATATATATATATATATATATATATATATATATATATATATATATATATATATATATATATATATATATGTATTAACGCTCATACATGCACATATACATATACATATCAGCATATATACATCAACATATACACATACAAAGACATATACATATATACACATATGTACATATTCACACTTGCTTGCCTTCATTCATTCTCTGCGCCACCCTGCCCCACAGGAAACAGCATCGCCACCCCCTGCGTCAGCGAGGTAGCGCCAGGAAAACAAACAAAAAATGCCTCATTCGTTCACACTCCGTCTCTAGTTGTCATGTGTAATGCACCGAAACCACAGCTCCTTATCCACATCCGGGCCCCAGAGTCCTTTCCATGGTATATCCCAGACATTCCACATGCCCTGGTTCAGTCCATTGGCAGCACGTCGACCCCGGTATACCACATCGTTCCAATTCACTCTATTCCTTGCATGCCTCTCGCCCTCCTTATGTTCAGGTCCTAATCGCTGAAAATCTTTTTCACTCCATCCTTCCACCTCCAATTTGGTCTCCCATTTCTACTCGTTCCCTCCACCTCTGACTTATATATATATATATATATATATATATATATATATATATATATATATATATATATATATATATATATATTTGTCAACCTTTCCTCACTCATTCTCTCCATTTGACCAAACCACTTCAATATACACTCTTCTGCTCTCTCAACCACACTCTTTTTATTACCACACATCTCTCTTACCCTTTCATTACTTACGTGATCAAACCACCTCACACCACATGTTGTCCTCAGACATTTCATTTCCGACACATCCACCCTCCTCCGCACAACCCTATCTACAGCCCATGCCTCGTAGCCATATAACATTGTTGGAACCATTATTCCTTCAAACATACCTATTTTTGCTCTCCGAGATAACGTTCTCGCCTTCCACACATTCTTCAACGCTCCCAGAACCTTCGCCCCCTCCCCCACCCTGTGACTCTCATCCGCTTCCATGGTTCCATCCGCTGCTAAGTTCACTCCCAGATATCTAAAACACTTCACTTCCTCCAGTTTTTCTCCATTCAAACTTACCTCCCAGTTGACTTGTCCCTGAACCCTACTGTACCTAATAACCTTGCTCTTATTCACATTTACTCTCAGCTTTCTTCTTTCACACACTTTACCAAACTCAGTCACCTACTTCTGCAGTTTCTCACCCGAATCAGACACCAGCGCTGTATCATCAGCGAACAACAACTAACTCACTTCCCAAGCTCTCTCATCCACAACAGACTTCATACTTGCCCCTCTCTCCAAAACTCTTGCATTCACCTCCCTAACTACTCCATCCATAAACAAATTAAACAACCATGGAGATATCACGCACCCCTGCCGCAAACCGACATTCACTGGGAACCTATCACTCTCCTCTCTTCATACTATTACACATACCTTTCATCCTTATAAATGCTTTTCACTGCTACTAGCAACTTACCTCCCACACCAGATACTCGTAAAACCTTCCACAGAGCATCTCTGTCAAATGCTTTCTCCAGATCCATAAATGTTACATACAATTCCATCTGTTTTTCTAATTATATCTCATGCACATTCTTGAAAGCAAACACCTTATCCACTCATCCTCCATATATATATTCCGCTTCCGCCTTACAATGGTTACACCGTGAGCGAGAGGTTTACCATCAGCGAAACAATCATCAGCGAAACAATCATTATCAGGAGCAGAGGTTCCATAGGGAGAGTCTCGATGCGGAGTCCGTCATGTGTCTGCTCCTGCCTGGAGTGCATTGTTTATCATTAAGTATCATGAAGGTCAATTTTTGAATATTAGTTTGGGCTGATGTCACTAATATTGCATTATTTGAATTTGACTTTTATGCGAAAACATGATAGAGGTTTCCATCTTGGAGCATGTGTGTCATAAACTTGTTATCCAATGAAGGCGTATGTGCCACGGTTAGCTGTCACGGTGTACTGGTGGTTTCCGGGGGTGATGACCCTCATACACCGCGTAGCACGATGGGTCATGCGGTTCTAGCGTGACCTTGAGAGTCTTGAAGTTGACCTTTGGTCAGGGGAGTGATGTGGCAACTCTGGCAAAAGTTGTGACCATGATGATGGTGGACCAACATGATGATGGTGGACCAACATGATGATGGTGGACCAACATGGTGATGGTAGACCAACATGATGATGGTGGACCAACATGATGATGGTGGACCAACATGATGATAGTGGACCAACATGATGATGGTGGACCAACATGATGATGGTGGACCAACATGATGATGGTGGACCAACATGATGATGGTGGACCAACAAGATGATGGTGGACCAACATGATGATGGTGGACCAACATGATGATGGTGGACCAACATGATGATGGTGGACCAACATGATGATGGTGGACCAACATGATGATGATGGACCAACATGATGATGGTGGACCAACATGGTGATGGTGGACCAACATGATGATGGTGGACCAACATGATGATGGTGGACCAACATGATGATGGTGGACCAACATGATGATGGTGGACCAACATGATGATGGTGGACCAACAAGATGATGGTGGACCAACATGATGATGGTGGACCAACATGATGATGGTGGACCAACATGATGATGGTAGACCAACATGATGATGATGGACCAACATGCTGATGGTGGACCAACATGATGATGGTGGACCAACTTGATGATGGTGGACCAACATGATGATGATGGACCAACATGATGATGGTGGACCAACATGATGATGGTGGACCAACATGATGATGGTGGACCAACATGATGATGGTGGACCAACATGATGATGGTGGACCAACATGCTGATGGTGGACCAACATGATGATGGTGGACCAACTTGATGATGGTGGACCAACATGATGATGATGGACCAACATGATGATGGTGGACCAACATGATGATGGTGGACCAACATGATGATGGTGGACCAACATGATGATGGTGGACCAACATGATGATGGTGGACCAACATGATGATGGTGGACCAACATGATGATGGTGGACCAACATGATGATGGTGGACCAACATGATGATGATGGACCAACTTGATGATGATGGACCAACATGATGATGATGGACCAACATGATGATGGTGGACCAACTTGATGATGATGGACCAACTTGATGATGATGGACCAACATGATGATGATGGACCAACATGATGATGGTGGACCAACATGATGATGATGGACCAACTTGATGATGATGGACCAACATGATGATGATGGACCAACATGATGATGGTGGACCAACATGATGATGATGGACCAACTTGATGATGATGGACCAACATGATGATGGTGGACCAACATCTCACAGTAAATTAGATGAGCAAGGTAGTGGAATTTCACATGAGAATGTGATCATCAACCGAGAGAATATGGAAATATCTACAGTTTCAGTAAGATGGCTCCAGTATATCCTCACCACCCGGGACCAACACCACATCAGGAGCTGCTTCAACTGTCATACAAACTATTATGTACTGAGGACCAGACCAGCATCCACCACTGGGGCCCCAAGTCCAACTCAGAATCCATACTGTGGGAGCATCAGGGATTTTTACTAAGAAGAACAAGTGAGAACACGACCCTCTGCCGCCAGGATCATTTTCTCGACTACCTGTGACGTGAAAGAGATTCTGCTACTTGACGGTACAATATGCTTCGTGAAATGACACAGGGCGGTTATGATGGTGTGTCTCAGCCTGTATCCACACCCCGGCCTGCCACACGTCTGCTGTGTGTCCACATGGCTTGACTCGCCATATAGCCAGACCCGCCTCACACCTGTACTTGAGGTGCCTTGTCGCTGCTGCTCAACATAAGATATGGTTGATGTCCACCGCGTGCCGTCGCTCACCGCACAGATGCACCACATGGATCACTTGGCCACATTCGAGCCACATAACCACAATAGACGCTGAAGCCTCGTAGCCAGACTAGAGCCACTTGTCGACCACACCAGGGGCCACTTGCACACTAAGATCCCCAGGTCATGCTACTCTCATAATCATGTAGGGGACTTGTTGACCTCACTGTAGTGATGACAGGTGGTGGCAGTGGTGATGACAGGTGGTGGCAGTGCTGTCTGGTGTGCCGTAAGGAGATGGTGGGCGTGGGTTGTCACTGCCCACTTGGTTGGTGTCGGCTTCAGACCTGCAGACGCCAGAGGGCGCACGGCCCATGGGTCTGGAGAGGCGCAGGTGACGGCCTGGTGGGTGGCGTGGCGTGGCGGGCGTGGGTGGTGGTGAGGCTCCTGGCCACCGCTGCCGCCACCAGTGTCATCCCCGCCGCTCTTGCCGCCGGGCCACACACACACGCCTGCCTCTGGTGGCACCTCACTCTGAAAGTGGCACCGCTGTCCAGGCGCGTTCATCCCGAGACCCAGGGAGGAGGAGGAGCGACCGGCGACATATGCTGTACATATCACTAGTGTGTCTCATGATCCACAGGCCAGGTGAAGGATGATGGAGGAGGATGAGTAGCTCACGACGGTGCGACACGATACGTCGTCCTTCCGGGGAAACATGAGTTGCGTCTCTACCTCCTGACCAGTGTCAAGCTGACTGAGTGTACAGTACCTGTGAGAATATTTCTTCTTACAGTGGACGAAAGGTGTTGCGAGAACCAGGGTTCCTCACACCACCACCCTCATCCTTGCACCAGCCACTCACACACTGGACAACCTAACGATCTTAACAAAATTTGACATGCGGAGAAAACGGACGTGATGATTCTGGTGTTGACGGGGCGCTCCGCGTTTTTGTTGAGTTACCTGCATCACATGTGGGGCATACAGTGGAAGAGAGGCATGTTTGGCATCGTCTAGTGGCATACAACGTATTCATCGCCTACAGTGCTGTACTGAGGCTTCTAGAAGGGTTGGTGACCCTGGGCAAGCTGATCTAGGCTGCTGCTGGTGTTGGTGATGGCAGGAGATGCTAGTGACCTGTTGTAGATCTTGCCAGGCTTTGTGTTCAAACTGTTCATCAGTTCATAAAGTCGCATAACAATTAAGACTGACATTGTACTCCTTTAAGACTGATCCACACATAAGTGTACTTCTTATGTAATATAAGAAAATGAAAATCTAACGTTTCATATAGAATTGCCATTTTGAGCGTGGAACAGAGAAACTCTGCCAAGATTAGCTACTTGTGCCAGTGTACCAGCGCCTCAGACTGAGGAGGACAAGTCACGAACCTGCTGCCAACACCCAGGTGGACGCAGACGAAGTACTCCTGGGAGGGTACGGAAGTACTCCTGGGAGGGTACGGGAATACTGTAAAAGAAAATGATGTATTCCCTTAATGGTGCATACATTTATAACACGTCATATACATTATAGCTGTCGTAGAAATAGTTTCCATCAGGTTGAGGTGGGTCAAGTTAACTCCGAGAAGAACAGCCGATGCTACAGTGAGTCATTAGCTTTACCTGTGTACGTGATAGCAGAGTGGGCTGGTGTAGGCCCGCCGTCTGGCACCGAGTGCATCAGGTGGCAGGAACCAGTGCCGCCGCTCAGATGGTGTCAGCGCCTCATTCTCCCTGGTCAGTACCCTGCTTGTAGCATTGCTGCGACGAGTAGGTAAATAGAAAAGTTGAAAATAAGTGATGTTTATCATCACACATTATTGTTAACATCAGAGATAGTACACCATCTTTGAGAGAATAGATTTTCAAGAGTGGATAATGAACTTGTAAAGCATAGAGAAAGCACCAGGAAAGATTAATTGTATATGATCAGAAGAGTTGATGTGAGGTTGTGTGGTGTATGGAAATCAGTGAGTTGGAACTATGAGGTACCATCGGCTTGTGCTTGAGTGCGTGTGAGTATCGTCACTCACGCCTCGCCCGGCCTTACTTTACTCAAGTCAGTGTAACTGTTGGTAGTGATCGGCCGGCTCTCTGCCGAGCCAGTGCCTTGTGTCGTGCCTCACTACCAAGCCAGTGTCCTGTGTCGTGCCTCACTACCAAGCCAGTGTCCTGTGTCGTGCCTCACTACCAAGCTAGTGTCCTGTGTCGTGCCTCACTACCAAGCCACTGTCCTGTGTCGTGCCCTACCACCACACCCACCAAGCGTCTCCAGTAAGCTCTCATCTAATAGCAAACGTGGCGGGGGTAGCGAATTGTGGGGGTGATGGGTGGGACAAGACGATGACCACAAACATGACAGTTGTGGAGGGAGCCGCCACTCCCTCTTCATCACCGCCGGCGTCCACTAACGACCAGCTCAGTGATGACCCAATCAACGATGATTTACTGCCCGACGACCCACTCAGGGCGGCCGTCCTCGCCAACTATGAAAACCTTGAGGATACTCTGGCAGAAACACCCATCTTGAGAGGTTGCGACGACGAACCCTCTATAATTGGCTCCCATGGCCTTCCCCTCCTCAAGTTTGCTCCATCCACTCCTCTCTCTGCCAGTCCAGGCTCTCCACCACCCACTTTAGGAGATCCGCTCCTCCCGACGCCCCCCACTAGTCCTGTCAGTATTCATGTTTTTGATTCCGACGAAGAGTCTCCCTGTGGAGACATCACCACACCACTAAAATTTGACAGCAGCGAGTTCACGTGGCGACGGTCCGAGGAGGTACCAGAGCCACGGCTGACTCCCCCGCGAGTCATCCCCACCATCGACTACCTGCAGGTACCACCCCATCACCGCGCCAAGCTTAGGAAACGTGGCCGTGTCTCCTTCAGTAGGGGCTCCATTGACTCTAGCGCGTCTCCCAGCCCGTCAGCGTGTTCCATGCTGCCCGAGGACACGGTCGTCAGCACGCCGGAGCCACCAGAGAAGCCCCCGGAAGATGACCTGGCGAAAGATCCAACACAGATTAACGGTGGCGTGCAGCAGGCGACCACCAGCCCTGTGGTGGAAACTGTGGGCAACCTCAGCGCCGCCAACTGCGTCATCAAGATCCCCAAGAAGCAGCGGAAGCCATCCTTCTCCAAGATCGACATCCCCTGCTACCACCGCCGCCCCTCCGGCCAGGCTCTTGATGTCAACTATGACTACACCTTCACCGTGGTAAGTGTAGCTCCTCCACCTCACAAACCCTCTAGAAGTAAGCGAGATTTGCCGCGGCTGTACGTGAAGAGGAGTGATAACAGAGGGTCTGATGAAGATGGTATCTACTGGAGAATAATAAAAAGATTTAACATTTCTAATTTGTATAAACTGAGACAGGATAGTAAAGCTGAAGACTTCTTTCCAGACAAAAACTAGAGGAAAAGTAGCCGTGATAAAGCTCCATGTAGCAAGGAAAGACTATACTGACTAGGAAATTTTATAGGAAAGTGTGAGGGGAAAACATTCTAATTTATGCAGTGGATACCATAGGGAGGAGATGTCATATTATTCTCACATCTTAAAAGAAAAAGTTTATGTATTTATCATAATGACCTTCCTTAGGTTAGGTCATTGAAAATTGATATAACCTCGTGGTGATTTGATAATCTTGTAGTGATGTAATTGTATTGATAGTCTTGTCCTTAACATCTGCCGGTTCCTTAATGCTGTGTTCTATCATCCTAATGCCATATAAAATATATGGCATTATATGGCAATATATGGCATTTATTGCATTATTCTTTACTGTTATTCCTGCGTCTCTAACTTGAAGAAATTGTAAGTGTTCTGTTGTCAGGATTACCTGATATTTTGAGAATTTGTTACATGCATCCGAAGCCCACGCTTCTGTAATAGAATAATGTTGTGTCTGTAGTGTAGGTGTCTGTGGGGTAGATGTCTGGTGGGTAGATGTCTGTAGGTTAGGTGTGTGTAGGGTACATGTCTGTAGGGTAGGTGTGTGTAGGGTACATGTCTGTAGGGTAGGTGTGTGTAGGGTACATGTCTGTAGGGTAGGTGTGTGTAGGGTACATGTCTGTAGGGTAGGTGTGTGTAGGGTACATGTCTGTAGGTTAGGTGTGTGTAGGGTACATGTCTGTAGGGTAGGTGTGTGTAGGGTACATGTCTGTAGTGTAGGTGTGTGTAGGGTACATGTCTGTAGGGTAGGTGTGTGTAGGGTACATGTCTATAGGGTAGGTGTGTGTAGGGTACATGTCTGTAGGGTAGGTATGTGTAGGTCAGGTGTCTGATTCTTTATATGGTTAATTTCTAAGAGACGGAATTATTTTTGTTCTTTTTATTCGTTTTAGTGGGTTTTTTTTTTAATGAAATTTGGTGACCAGAACTGAACAACATATTCTGATCTAGGTCGAAGTAGAGCGATGTATAGAATGGGGTATCGATGGTATAATGAAATGAGTTAAGGAAGGCCATATTGATCATCAGTTAGTTAAGGAAGGCCATATTGATCATCAGTTAGTTAAGGAAGGCCCTTTGATCGTCAGTTAGTTAAGGAAGGCCATATTGATCATCAGTTAGTTAAGGAAGGCCATATTGATCATCAGTTAGTTAAGGAAGGCCCTTTGATCATCAGTTAGTTAAGGAAGGCCATATTGATCATCAGTTAGTTAAGGAAGGCCATATTGATCATCAGTTAGTTAAGGAAGGCCATATTGATCATCAGTTAGTTAAGGAAGGCCATATTGATCATCAGTTAGTTAAGGAAGGCCATATTGATCATCAGTTAGTTAAGGAAGGCCATATTGATCATCAGTTAGTTAAGGAAGGCCATTTGATCGTCAGTTAGTTAAG
This sequence comes from Panulirus ornatus, assembly GCF_036320965.1. Classification (NCBI taxonomy): domain Eukaryota; kingdom Metazoa; phylum Arthropoda; class Malacostraca; order Decapoda; family Palinuridae; genus Panulirus; species Panulirus ornatus. Next base: position 19,350,320 of record NC_092264.1, read on the forward strand.
GAAGGCCATATTGATCATCAGTTAGTGTGTGTTGTCGACCATGTTGATCTTCAGGTATCACTTCACTTGTTAGGTTGGAAGTTTTTCGTGCTTTCAGGATTCATTCGTGTCCTTACATGATACACTGGTGCGGCGGGTATGGCCGGGAGTGTGCCCGCTTGACGCTGAACTGAGCTGGTTGGGGTACACTAAGTTTGCCTCGTTATACCAAACTTGCCTTGGCACAGATAGCTTGTAAAGGGAACGTCAAGCACATTTTGGACGCACTAAGCTTGCCGTGGTATACTGAGCTTGCCGGGCTATACTAAGCTTGCCGGGGGCTGATCAAGCCTACTGAGACAACGCTTGAAGTATGTTGAGGTACGCAGGAATCCGTAAGCTTGTAAGGGTTCATTCCTAGCTCACTGGTTTTGATGGGCATCCTGTCGTGTGTTAGAGGAACTTTATGACTCCTGTTGTGTGGTAGAGGGTTATGACTCCTGTTATGTGGTAGAGGGTTATGACTCCTGTTATGTGGTAGAAGGTTATGGCTCCTGTTGTGTGGTAGAAGGTTATGACTCCTGTTGTGTGGTAGAAGGTTATGACTCCTGTTATGTGGTAGAGGGTTATGACTCCTGTTATGTGGTAGAAGGTTATGGCTCCTGTTGTGTGGTAGAAGGTTATGACTCCTGTTGTGTGGTAGAAGGTTATGACTCCTGTTGTGTGGTAAAGGGTTATGACTCCTGTTATGTGGTAGAAGGTTATGGCTCCTGTTGTGTGGTAGAAGGTTATGACTCCTGTTATGTGGTAGAAGGTTATGGCTCCTGTTGTGTGGTAGAAGGTTATGACTCCTGTTGTGTGGTAGAAGGTTATGGCTCCTGTTGTGTGGTAGAAGGTTATGACTCCTGTTATGTGGTAGAAGGTTATGGCTCCTGTTGTGTGGTAGAAGGTTATGACTCCTGTTGTGTGGTAGAAGGTTATGACTCCTGTTGTGTGGTAGAAGGTTATGACTCCTGTTGTGTGGTAGAAGGTTATGACTCCTGTTGTGTGGTAGAAGGTTATGACTCCTGTTGTGTGGTAGAAGGTTATGACTCCTGTTGTGTGGTAGAAGGTTATGACTCCTGTTGTGTGGTAGAAGGTTATGACTCCTGTTGTGTGGTAGAAGGTTATGACTCCTGTTGTGTGGTAGAAGGTTATGACTCCTGTTGTGTGGTAGAAGGTTATGACTCCTGTTGTGTGGTAGAAGGTTATGACTCCTGTTGTGTGGTAGAAGGTTATGACTCCTGTTGTGTGGTAGAAGGTTATGACTCCTGTTGTGTGGTAGAAGGTTATGACTCCTGTTGTGTGGTAGAAGGTTATGACTCCTGTTGTGTGGTAGAAGGTTATGACTCCTGTTGTGTGGTAGAAGGTTATGACTCCTGTTGTGTGGTAGAAGGTTATGACTCCTGTTGTGTGGTAGAAGGTTATGACTCCTGTTGTGTGGTAGAAGGTTATGACTCCTGTTGTGTGGTAGAAGGTTATGACTCCTGTTGTGTGGTAGAAGGTTATGACTCCTGTTGTGTGGTAGAAGGTTATGACTCCTGTTGTGTGGTAGAAGGTTATGACTCCTGTTGTGTGGTAAAGGGTTATGACTCCTGTTATGTGGTAGAAGGTTATGACTCCTGTTGTGTGGTAGAAGGTTATGACTCCTGTTGTGTGGTAGAAGGTTATGACTCCTGTTGTGTGGTAGAAGGTTATGACTCCTGTTATGTGGTAGAAGGTTATGACTCCTGTTATGTGGTAGAAGGTTATGACTCCTGTTATGTGGTAGAAGGTTATGACTCCTGTTATGTGGTAGAAGGTTATGACTCCTGTTGTGTGGTAGAAGGTTATGGCTCCTGTTATGTGGTAGAAGGTTATGACTCCTGTTATGTGGTAGAAGGTTATGACTCCTGTTGTGTGGTAGAAGGTTATGACTCCTGTTATGTGGTAGAAGGTTATGACTCCTGTTGTGTGGTAGAAGGTTATGGCTCCTGTTATGTGGTAGAAGGTTATGACTCCTGTTATGTGGTAGAAGGTTATGACTCCTGTTATGTGGTAGAAGGTTATGACTCCTGTTATGTGGTAGAAGGTTATGACTCCTGTTATGTGGTAGAAGGTTATGACTCCTGTTATGTGGTAGAAGGTTATGACTCCTGTTGTGTGGTAGAAGGTTATGGCTCCTGTTATGTGGTAGAGGGTTATGACTCCTGTTATGTGGTAGAAGGTTATGACTCCTGTTGTGTGGTAGAAGGTTATGGCTCCTGTTATGTGGTAGAAGGTTATGACTCCTGTTGTGTGGTAGAAGGTTATGGCTCCTGTTATGTGGTAGAAGGTTATGACTCCTGTTATGTGGTAGAAGGTTATGACTCCTGTTATGTGGTAGAAGGTTATGACTCCTGTTATGTGGTAGAAGGTTATGACTCCTGTTGTGTGGTAGAAGGTTATGGCTCCTGTTATGTGGTAGAAGGTTATGACTCCTGTTGTGTGGTAGAAGGTTATGGCTCCTGTTATGTGGTAGAAGGTTATGACTCCTGTTGTGTGGTAGAAGGTTATGGCTCCTGTTGTGTGGTAGAAGGTTATGGCTCCTGTTATGTGGTAGAGGGTTATGACTCCTGTTATGTGGTAGAAGGTTATGACTCCTGTTATGTGGTAGAAGGTTATGGCTCCTGTTGTGTGGTAGAAGGTTATGGCTCCTGTTATGTGGTAGAGGGTTATGACTCCTGTTATGTGGTAGAAGGTTATGACTCCTGTTGTGTGGTAGAAGGTTATGGCTCCTGTTGTGTGGTAGAAGGTTATGGCTCCTGTTGTGTGGTAGAAGGTTATGGCTCCTGTTGTGTGGTAGAAGGTTATGGCTCCTGTTGTGTGGTAGAAGGTTATGACTCCTGTTGTGTGGTAGAAGGTTATGGCTCCTGTTATGTGGTAGAAGGTTATGACTCCTGTTGTGTGGTAGAAGGTTATGACTCCTGTTGTGTGGTAGAAGGTTATGGCTCCTGTTATGTGGTAGAGGGTTATGACTCCTGTTGTGTGGTAGAAGGTTATGACTCCTGTTGTGTGGTAGAAGGTTATGCTCCTGTTATGTGGTAGAAGGTTATGGCTCCTGTTGTGTGGTAGAAGGTTATGGCTCCTGTTGTGTGGTAGAAGGTTATGGCTCCTGTTGTGTGGTAGAAGGTTATGACTCCTGTTGTGTGGTAGAAGGTTATGGCTCCTGTTGTGTGGTAGAAGGTTATGGCTCCTGTTGTGTGGTAGAAGGTTATGGCTCCTGTTGTGTGGTAGAAGGTTATGGCTCCTGTTGTGTGGTAGAAGGTTATGGCTCCTGTTGTGTGGTAGAAGGTTATGACTCCTGTTGTGTGGTAGAAGGTTATGGCTCCTGTTGTGTGGTAGAAGGTTATGGCTCCTGTTGTGTGGTAGAAGGTTATGGCTCCTGTTATGTGGTAGAAGGTTATGACTCCTGTTGTGTGGTAGAAGGTTATGGCTCCTGTTGTGTGGTAGAAGGTTATGACTCCTGTTGTGTGGTAGAAGGTTATGGCTCCTGTTGTGTGGTAGAAGGTTATGACTCCTGTTGTGTGGTAGAAGGGTTATGACTCCTGTTGTTGGTAGAAGGTTATGGCTCCTGTTTGTGGTAGAAGGTTATGACTCCTGTTGTGTGGTAGAAGGGTTATGGCTCCTGTTTTGTGGTAGAAGGGTTATGACTCAGTGTTTGTGGTAGATGGTTATGACTCCTGTTGTGTGTAGAAGGGTTATGGCTCCTGTTTTGTGTAGAAGGTTATGGCTCCTGTTGTGTGGTAGAAGGGTATGGCTCCTGTTTGTGTTGTAGAAGGGTATGGCTCCTGTTGTGTGGTAGAAGGTTATGGCTTCCTGTTGTGTGGTAGAAGGTTATGGCTCCTGTTGTGTGGTAGAAGGTTATGGCTCCTGTTGTGTGGTAGAAGGTTATGGCTCCTGTGTGTGGTAGAAGGTTATGACTCCTGTTGTGTGGTAGTAAGGTTATGGCTCCTGTGTGTGGGAGGGTGGGGGGAGGGGGGGGTGGTAGAGGGTTATGACTCCTGTTGTGTGGTAGAAGGTTATGGCTCCTGTTGTGTGGTAGAAGGTTATGGCTCCTGTTGTGTGGTAGAAGGTTATGGCTCCTGTTGTGTGGTAGAAGGTTATGGCTCCTGTTGTGTGGTAGAAGGTTATGGCTCCTGTTGTGTGGTAGAGGTAATGTTATTGCTCTTGATAGATCCTGAAGTACTATATATTTTTCGTCTGCTATGACCCCTGTGGTAGACCCGTCAAGCTCTAATGGCAGGCTTTTTGGTGGATCAGTTTGGTGACCTAGACAGACACTGTAGTGTCATGAAAAGAATATATTTTCCTCCTCCCAAATACATTGTCTTGTGATCTTTCTAACTTAGCACAGTGTCTCTGCCATCACACGGTTCTGGGAAGACTCAACTTATCCTAACGGACTGGTTTTGTCCAGAGACGGTGCCACTTGCCTTGTTTTTAAGATAGACAGTCAGTGTTGTACAGTCAGTGTTGTACAGTCAGTGTTGTACAGCGGTATAATGCACGTTTAACCTAAGGATGTTAAAGAAGTTTCTTGATGACATAAAGAGATCTCTGATAAACCATTATATGTGGCACATATATGTCGTCAACCCTTCAGCTGGATTAATAGCACTCGATCAACGATGATGACAAAGAAATATTTAGTTTTCTTGTGGAGAAAATTGTACAAATATTACTTGGTCTTATTACTTGATATATTTTTCTGGAAACACGAGAAGTGAGTTAGTCTCCTCTGGAGAGGCCTGTCTTGTGTTTATAATGATCTTTACTACGTGTGAATCCTATATCCACCCAAGCTTTCACTCTCAGAGCAGAGAGGAGGTCGAGCCATGGAGAAATGTGTTCCTAGATAGTGAACAAGTTCCTGACCTTAGACTAACTCCTAACCAGACCTGGCAGCTGGAAGATTATCCGTGACGAATGTTAGAGATGAAAATGTGTCTGGGATTATAGTTTTTATTCCTTCACTACACTGTAGCCTTCCAGTCTACAGTCCAGACCTCAGTGTTAACTCCACCCGAGATAGCTTGAGGTTCAGGCAAGATGTCGAATTATATATAAGAATCTCCAAATATATAAGAGAAATCATGGTTAACCTAGCCTGACTTTAACCTGTACAACGCTTGATAACATTCTTCAGACGCACAGATAAGAGGTTCGCTCAGAGTACAACAACGTAGCTAATCTAAAGAGCTGGAATACGTCAGTGTATTTATGAAGCGTCTGCGGCGTTTGGCAACTCTTGTTATAAGGTTAGTTACTGCTTGTGTGGCGAATCAAGTTGAGGACACCATACAAAATACATGCTGACACTGGTCTTGGCATCTTTAATTGAAGTAAATTTTCCAGTCATCGTCCAGGATACATTACTGGAACACCACAAAGCTACATCAAGGGTTCTAACACACTTTCCTGGACTTACCTTTTCCTGATTAGTTTTCTTATAACTTCTATTTCCCGTTTAGAAATCTTACAATGATTACTTTTGTGAAACAAAATGATGAATAAAAATATAAACTTGTGAGATAAAAGTAGATATCTAAAGTGGTTTAGTAGATTTGTAAAACTTCAAGAAAACAGAATATTAGTTTTATCTTCCTGAGTGAAGGATTGTCATAATGAATGACAGACCCACTGCTACACCACCACACTTTCTGATGACTCTGGTGGCTTGTGTGTCGGTCGATGTGACGGAGGTGAGAGTGTGGCGCCCGCCATCAAGGGTCGAGGATATAGAAACAACGAGGAAATATTACAGTTCAGAGGTGAGCGAGGACGACCCGCGCACCCTGATACTGCTGGGTCAGGCGTGACACAAGGTTAGATCTGCAAGGTCCAGATGGCGCGGCTCAAGCTTCATGCTACAGTGATGTGCTGTACAGATGGCCACTCGCCCCACCCGCCCCAGGACGCACGTACAGTCAGGGGAGGGATCACCTCCACCTCCGTCAGCCGCGCTGCACCAGTATTGTGCATCACCTGCAGGATATGATGAGTCTTCACGTCGCTCCCCCTGTAGTATCTTAATGTAGGCGCATTTTAGCTTCATTTCCAGAACAGAGCTTGATCACGACAGTTCTCCAGCACTGTTGTTACACATCACAAACGAGGTGAAAATTTTGTCCTATATGGAAAAAATGATAACATAGAGCCAGTTTCCTGCCGTCGATCAGTTTCGTCTTTATAGCAGCAAGGGTCAAGAAGTCTCACGTGATCACCTTGCATGGAAGAAACGGTGAAGGAGGGGAGGGACACGGGAGAGATGAACAATTCAGCTGTTCCTCGACGTAACTGGTAATGGTTGAAAAAAGCAGGAAATAAACTTCCACAGCTTAGCTGTTGAGGAAGGTAGTAGTAGTGATAACAGTCACTCCACACACCAACAACAGGAGGTGTTCACCAGTCACTTGCTACCGCTCTTAACTAGGCTGGCCAAGGTGTTCACGGTCGCGGTGAGGTCGCTCACTGCGGCTTGTGTGTGTGTGTGTGTGTGTGTGTGTGGGGTTCAACACAAGATGAGGTCAATGGTTGTCGTGTGTTCTCACATATCCACGTTAGGTGATGACAAACAGCAATACTTTACGTTTATGTCGTAAATAACAAGATGACAGTGTAGAAACTATTGGTAAGACAACACAAAAACAACTCAGGTTAAGGGGTAAGATATATAATATAAACTCAGTAACACATTCTACATAAAAAACACAAGAAACTACATGTACAGCTTCCGGAAACCACTGGAACACATCATAACCACAGAAACATATTTCTTGTTTTGATTTTGCATAGAATCCACCTGTTGTGTGTTTACAAGTTGTTTACGTTATTCGCAAGACCAGACGTCCGTTGGCTGAGTAGCCCAATGTTGCAGACGGTCTAGCGTCCCGTGGACCTGACGTGTGACGTGTGTAAACATTACTCCATAAGTTGCTGATAATGTCTGAGAAAGAAAATACTTAATACTGGTAAACTGATTAACAAGTCATTATCTGGAAGAAAAATAAAGAGAAATTCATTTACATGCGAATGAATTTGCGTGAACGGAGGCAGCCACAGCCGTGTTATGTGGCTCCTGCTGAACATATCAGCTACACTGACAACACTGAATATTCTTGTTAACGAGCATTTGTACTCCTGTTGTGTGTTGTTCTTATGAACCAGTCTTCGCACAACACACGTTCCGGGAATGTTTCCACGTCGGATTGTCTGGTATTGTCCAGGTCACCACTGCTTACAACTTCGTGTCTCGTGTTATGAGTAAATTGTCAAAAGTGGCTCATGAACATTTTTTTTTTGATGAGCCAGCCATACAACTTACAGCGAGGAAAAGTTGTGATAAAGTACAGGACTTTAGGTCAACACAGTTACTATGAGTTGGATGTGTCTTGGGTGGGGATGGGTGGCGACCAGCGATCTCACAGGGTTGTATGGTGGGATTGTCTTGCATTGTTTACACACAGTTGTTGATGAAGTTGACCTAAAATGTAACTCACGAGGAAGAGGTTGTTGTATACACCTAAATGAACTAATGTTTTCGTTGTAACCAACATGGGATTGATATTAGATACACTGACAGACTTGTAAGATTTCGTGCTCATGTTACCAAACCTGCCGATGACACTTTCAAAAGCAGTCGATAACGTTATGAAAAGCACAGTAACTGATTGGTGGAGAACATGGAGTACTTCCATCCATGATCAGCAACACACGATCATGTCTGAGGAGGCCACTGGACGCTGCAGGGAAGTACCTGGTATTTATAGAGTAACAACACCTTGGGGAGAGGCTCAAGCCCGGCTGTGACCCGCCATCTTACTTATCATCCTTGGATAATCCTGATGTGAGTTGATGTCTGTATAGCTACACTCTCCTCCTACAACATAGATCTGAAAACATGAAACATGATGAGTAGATGATGAAGTATTTAGATATTGTAGATGCTGCAGGCTGGCCCACGCGTCCCCCACATTATCTGGGGTGATCAACCCGATCGTCCACCTGAGGGATCAGTCACAAGCATGGATGAGCGATCACTGGAGGGATGATAACGGTGCACAGGAGGTGCAGATCCACTGGCGTCTCTCTGGCTTCAATTCATTAGTTATATCAATAGGGGATCATTCAGCTCCCTGAGCGCTACTATTAATGTTACTGCACCGTGTATGTGTATGGTGCTAATGATGTATGTATGTGGTGATGATGTATGTGTGTGGTGCTAATGATGTATGTGTGTGTGGTGATGATGTATGTGTGTGTGATGATGATGTATGTGTGTGGTGATGATGTATGTGTGTGGTGATGATGTATGTGTATGGTGATGATGATGTATGTGTGTGGTGATGATGTATGTGTGTGGTGATGATGTATGTGTGTGGTGATGATGTATGTGTGTGGTGATGATGTATGTGTGTGGTGATGATGTATGTGTGTGTGGTGATGATGTATGTGTGTGGTGATGATGTATGTGTGTGGTGATGATGATGTATGTGTGTGGTGATGATGATGTATGTGTGTGGTGATGATGATGTATGTGTGTGGTGATGATGATGTATGTGTGTGGTGATGATGATGTATGTGTGTGGTGATGATGTATGTGTGTGGTAATGATGTATGTGTGTGGTGATGATGATGTATGTGTGTGGTGATGATGTATGTGTGTGGTGATGATGTATGTGTGTGGTGATGATGTATGTGTGTGGTAATGATGTATGTGTGTGTGGTGATGATGTATGTGTGTGGTGATGTATGTTTGTGTGGTGATGATGTATGTGTGTGGTGATGATGTATGTGTTTGGTGATGATGATGCATGTGTGTGGTGATGTATGTGTTTGGTGATGATGATGTATGTGTGTGGTGATGATGTATGTGTGTGGTGATGATGATGTATGTGTGTGGTGATGATGATGTATGTGTGTGGTGATGATGTATGTGTGTGGTGATGATGTATGTGTGTGGTGATGATGTATGTGTTTGGTGATGATGTATGTGTGTGGTAATGATGTATGTGTGTGTGGTGATGATGTATGTGTGTGGTGATGATGTATGTGTTTGGTGATAATGTATGTGTGTGGTGATGATGTATGTGTGTGGTGATGATGTATGTGTTTGGTGATGATGATGCATGTGTGTGGTGATGATGTATGTGTGTGGTGATGATGTATGTGTGTGGTGATGATGATGTATGTGTGTGGTGATGATGTATGTGTGGTGATGATGATGTGTGTGGTGATGATGTATGTGTGTGGTGATGATGATGTATGTGTGTGGTGATGATGTATGTGTGTGGTGATGATGATGTATGTGTGTGGTGATGATGTATGTGTGTGGTGATGATGATGTATGTGTGTGGTGATGATGATGTATGTGTGTGGTGATGATGTATGTGTGTGGTGATGATGTATGTGTGTGGTGATGATGATGTATGTGTGTGGTGATGATGTATGTGTGTGGTGATGATGTATGTGTGTGGTGATGATGTATGTGTGTGGTGATGATGTATGTGTGTGGTGATGATGTATGTGTGTGGTGATGATGTATGTGTGTGGTGATGATGATGTATGTGTGTGGTGATGATGATGTATGTGTGTGGTGATGATGTATGTGTGTGGTGATGATGTATGTGTGTGGTGATGATGATGTATGTGTGTGGTGATGATGTATGTGTGTGGTGATGATGATGTATGTGTGTGGTGATGATGTATGTGTGTGGTGATGATGTATGTGTGTGGTGATGATGTATGTGTGTGGTGATGATGATGTATGTGTGTGGTGATGATGTATGTGTGTGGTGATGATGATGTATGTGTGTGGTGATGATGTATGTGTGTGGTGATGATGTATGTGTGTGGTGATGATGTATGTGTGTGGTGATGATGTATGTGTGTGTGGTGATGATGTATGTGTGTGGTGATGATGTATGTGTGTGGTGATGATGTATGTGTGTGGTGATGATGTATGTGTGTGGTGATGATGTATGTGTGTGGTGATGATGTATGTGTGTGGTGATGATGTATGTGTGTGGTGATGATGTATGTGTGTGGGTGATGATGTATGTGTGTGGTGATGATGTATGTGTGTGGTGATGATGTATGTGTGTGGTGATGATGTATGTGTGTGGTGATGATGTATGTGTGTGTGGTGATGATGTATGTGTGTGTGGTGATGATGTATGTGTGTGGTGATGATGTATGTGTGTGGTGATGATGTATGTGTGTGGTGATGATGTATGTGTGTGGTGATGATGTATGTGTGTGGTGATGATGTATGTGTGTGGTGATGATGTATGTGTGTGGTGTGATGATGTATGTGTGTGGTGATGATGTATGTGTGTGGTGATGATGTATGTGTTTGGTGATGATGATGTATGTGTGTGGTGATGATGTATGTGTGTGGTGATGATGTATGTGTGTGGTGATGATGTATGTGTGTGGTGATGATGTATGTGTGTGGTGATGATGTATGTGTGTGGTGATGATGTATGTGTGTGGTGATGATGTATGTGTGTGGTGATGATGTATGTGTGTGGTGATGATGTATGTGTGTGGTGATGATGTATGTGTGTGGTGATGATGATGTATGTGTGTGGTGATGATGTATGTATGTGGTGATGATGTATGTGTGTGTGGTGATGATGTATGTGTGTGGTGATGATGTATGTGTGTGGTGATGATGTATGTGTGTGGTGATGATGTATGTGTGTGGTGATGATGTATGTTTGTGTGGTGATGATGTATATGTGTGGTGATGATGTATGTGTTTGGTGATGATGATGTATGTGTGTGGTGATGAGATCTGCATGTGACTCATTGATTTGTGAACTTGTATATGTTCCAGCTTTCATGTATATGTTCACCAAATGTTTCGTGGTGGAGCTTCTGATGTTGGAATTACTAACGTTTTTTTTTATGTTGTGTGGAAGGTTCTTCATGGGAAGCCTGTATGGAAACTGTGGACACACTATTCTTGCCGACTCGTGTCGTACTCACACAGTGTTCCAGACAATGTCATTTGTAATACTGTCATATATTACTATGTACAGTGTGGACCACTCATGCATCTTGGTAACACTGGAAAACACAATGCCACTGTTGATGTATCCATAACCCAATCTCACTATCGAGACACGACCATACGCCCCCTCCCTCCCCCTCCCCACTTGGTGCAGTCTTCACAGTGGGCAGCGGCTCGGGTGGGCCAGTAGGCTACCCACGTCATGGTACACACACTCGAGGTTGATGCAGTAAGAGCAACACGAGACCAGGTTCCTGGTACAACGGTCGACCTGGCTTACGACCAGAGTCTAGAATTAGCCTCCTGGTTGAGCGGCCTGACCCGCCGCTGCTCGTGGTCTGCCTTGCGTGTTGTTGTTTCTACTTTTCTGGTGGCCAACTGCAGGAATGTGAGCAGCACGACCCGCGGCCCTCAAGGCAAACCCTGGCATTGTGTGCCCAGTGTGACGGTCTGTACCTTGCGCCACCGTCACACCAGCCGACCACTGAGGTTGATAACTACTACTGTGGACAGCTGGCTGGCTGGCTGGCTGGCTGGCTGGGGGTGGGTCAGGTGCGACTCCGCCAGGAAGATGTTGACTCTGAACGAGGGGAAGTGAGGGATCTTGTGGCTCAGTCCAGCCATGTTATGTTGTCAGGGAGGGAAGGTATCGGGCAGGGAGGCGACCACGGCTGATGAGTCAAGTTACCAACTCGCCCAGGGGTGTGGTAAATAAGGTACCTGGAGGGGTACCAGGACGCACCTGGTGGTGGGTATCGTCATGTGGCGCTGTAGTTCGAAGCGACGGATTATGTCACGTGATCATAAAGTAGTGGGACGAGTGTGGACGTCCAGTGAGTGAAGGGTTGTGGTGAGGAGGGAGGCCTCGGACCCACGCTGGCTGTTGATGACGGAGGCTGGAAGGTCGTGTGTGAGAGAACAGATCTGTCGATGTACTTAGGCTGGTCCGGTGTGGCTCGTCATCTTGCCCATCAACAATATACATTACCCGTCACAGACACACAGATGGTACTATACATTACCCCGCACAATATACATTACAGCTGACAGAACTTGACTGACTGACTGAGCAGAGTTAGGTGTCAGACCCAAGTGTGCCACGACCCATCAGAAGGTAGACACCCACTCACCTGAACTCTCATGGTGGATGACGGTGTTTGTGTAGTCTCTCTTAACACAGATCATGTGCTGGGGTTTGAACCCTTCCCCTCAATATGTTGATGTGAGCAGAACTCTGCCTTCCGGTAGAGAGCGTACATGGATTCGAATCCCGGGATCACGTGAGCCCGTGTTTTAATTTCGTCCAGGTTAAGGAACATCAGACAAGTGGCTGGAGAGTGTGTACACCTGGCGAGTGTGACGTCATCAACTTTGATACATTGGTGTTCATAACTGTTGATCAGGTGGACACTGTGTACCAGTACTGAGGTCTTCTGTATTCCAGCATCATCTCGACGCTACGTGGCACTTTACATACACTTAACTTTTTTTCTTCTTTTTTGGTTAATCATTTAGCCGAGCAGCAACTACTGGTGGCCGGGTAATGTGTGGCGAACTGTGTTGTGGCTTAAGGTGAGTTACACTGTGGCCATCTGTATCGTTCCGGGGGGACACAGCAGGACGATTGGTCGTCTGTACCACTGAGGGGACAGTGGATCGTCTGTACCACACGTGCTGTATACACTTGAGGGAGGAGCTTGATGGGTACAGTTGCGGGAGGAACATGATCTGTGCTCACGGGAGCTTTTCGAAAATTCGAAAAGAGATTACGAGGAGAGGCATAGGATTAGTGAGAGGAGCATCAGAGGGTGAAGGAATGTTAGAGTCATGCAAGGTGGAGTTAGAAGAGAAACGAGAACCAAAGAGTTGCTTTGTCTTCGGGAGAGACAGCTATACTACCGTCAGAACGGAGGAATGAAGGAAAAGTAGAGCAACAGAAGTTGGCGATGCCCTTAGCTAAAGACCAGAAAGACCCATCAGTGGATGACGAGGGGAGGTAATCGCACCTCCTGTGAACAAAGGACCGCTTTGCCTCACGGATAACATGTTATCGGCGATTACGATCAGTGTTAAAGGCTGAATGGGAGCCAGAGGAAGGAGGGTTCTTCCAAGCCCGATGTGCCTTATGGCTTACCTGAATGGCCTTAGAACAGGAAGGTTTGAACTGTGGGTTGGATGAAGATGTCATCTTGGAGGAAGAGGAGATGAAAGCTTTCATTCCCGCAACAATAACTTCTGCTATGCGTTTGGTGGAGACAGAAGCATCACATCATAAAAGAGTAATTTACTCAAGGAAAGTCAGAAAAGAATTTTCTTAAGTTACTCTAATCGATTTTGTTGAAGGGGAAGGTACCTTGAAATTGATACATTAATGAAAGTTTGTTTAGGTGAACCAGATGAGGATGACACTGTGCAGCTACAGAGTGAAGGATTATAGAGATGATGATCAAGTTGTTCTAGATCATGGGAATGGAGAACGTGAGGACTTCACTCCCCACACCATCCGTAAATGAGGAATTCAACTAATCCCTACGTTGAACGTTGAAATTACCCACACGGGGGGGTCTTGGCTTGCGAGTGAGAGGATGTCACGCCCTTATGGCTAGAGTTTGAATTGTCAAAGAAAGATATGAAATTTGTAGAATTAGGAGAGCAGTGTGGCAGGCGAAACAAAGGAAAAGTGATGGTAGTGGGAGATAGACCTTGAGGCAGATAACACCAAAGTTTGAGGACTCAGGTTCCCCGACGCTAGCAACAGGTGTGTTGATATTGGAATGAGAACAGACATCACCTCTGAACCAGACATCACCTCTGAACCAGACATCACCTCTGAACCAGACGTCACCTCTGACCCAGACATCACCTCTGAACCAGACATCACCTCTGAACCAGACATCACCTCTGAACCAAACATCACCTCTGAACCAGACGTCACCTCTGAACCAGACATCGCCTCTGAACCAGACATCACCTCTGAACCAGACGTCACCTCTGACCCAGACATCACCTCTGAACCAGACATCACATCTGAACCAGACATCACCTCTGAACCAGACATCACCTCTGAACCAGACATCACCTCTGAACCAGACGTCACCTCTGAACCAGACATCACCTCTGAACCAGACATCACCTCTGACCCAGACATCACCTCAGAACCAGACATCACCTCTGACCCAGACATCACCTCTGAACCAGACATCACCTCTGAACCAGACATCACCTCAGAACCAGACATCACCTCTGAACCAGACATCACCTCAGAACCAGACATCACCTCTGACCCAGACATCACCTCTGACCCGGAATCGTGAGAGATTATAGTTAGATACGAGAGGGACCGCCCCTCACTAGGACTCTCGTCTTCAACCATTCTTATTTCTAATTTACAAATGTTTTGGTTGATTTCCATTAGCCATTTTTCTGTGCACTGCTGCATTTATATACGCCTCTTTGCAACATATTGCTCTGGACACTGAATGAATTTGGCATCACCAGCCAACACATTACGGGATAATGTAATTTCACTTGACAAACCATTACATAGACGGGAAATAGTAGTTGTTGCCATATTGAGTCTAGAGAGACCTGTTATGTTCGCTTAACTCGTAACAGCTGCCTCGACTTGTGTGCTGAGGCCTGAGACACAGCTAATATTCCACCTCAGCAGCACCCCGCATGCTACCACTCTGGTCTTCATCAGTCTCGTGTGACAGACAGGATCAAAAGCCTTCTGGCAAACCAGGAATGCACAGTGTACCCACCTTATTCTTTTCTTCATAGATGTTGCTTACTCGTACAAGTTCAAGATAACATCTTCCATGATATCTCTAAAATCGTATTGTATCTCTCTTCATATGTTATGACCTAGTTGTACTGCACGGCGAGGGAGTTCTACACTCATGGAGCCCCGTCGCTTGTGCTGTACGGGAAGGGAGTTCTATATTGGTGGTGCCCCATTTCTTGTACTGCGTAGCGCTATATAGCTCATTTTTTGCCGTTAGGAGCAGCTGAAAAAACGTCTCTCATTGGATCATATCCATTCTCTAGTTGTCATGTATAATGCACCGAAACCAGAGCCCTCTGTCCACAACCAGGCCCCACAGACCTTTGTGGTTTATCCTGACCTCTTAATGTGCCCTGGTTCAGCCCACACTGACACCACGTCAGTACCACCTCACCTCACCTCTCTGTAGCCCACTCGCAGCTGACGCCCTGCAGCAGGTTCAGGCCTTCATAACACACAAACAACCTAACCTTCTACAGCAAACGTGTGTCAGCAGCTCGCCACACCGGCCGACGTAATGATATATTAGGTCGCCACTTGATGTACGTCGGCTTCTGTTACCCCAGTAGGCAGCTGGCTCCCGGCCTCCGCTGCGCTCCTGACCACGTAGTTTCCAGAGTGTACCAGCTGGCTCTCTGGCTCCCACTACTTGTCTTTGGTCTGCTGTACCAGCTGCCCCCTTGGCTTTTACCACCTGACTGTTCTCTTACACCAGCTGCCTCCATGGTTCCTGCCCCCTGCCTGTGGTCTGCTGCACCAGCTGCCAGGAATTTGTCTGTGGTCTCTTCCTGCCGCCTACCATCTGCCCGAGGCCTTTTATACCAACTGTCCTTGTGTATACTACCACCTACCTGTGGTGCCCTACACCAGCTGCCTCTCTGGCTCACACCACCCGTTTGTTTTCTCACCAGCTGCCTTTCTGACTCTGACCTCTGCCAGTTGTCTCCTACACCAGCTGCCATCCTGGCTCCGCCATCTATCTTTTGCCTCCCACAGCAAATGACTCCCTGTCATCCACCACCTGCCTGTGGTCTCCTTCACCAGCTGGCTCACTAACTTCCACAATCGGCCTGTAGTTTCCTACACCAGCTGCCTGCCTGGCTCCCACCACCTGACTTTAGTCTCCTGCATACCTTCACACACCCTCCACACTACACACACTAGCACCTCACCTTCACACACACTCCACACTACACACACTAGCACCTCACCTTCACACACACTCCACACTACACACACTAGCACCTCACCTTCACACACCCTCCACACTACACACACTAGCACCTCACCTTCACACACCCTCCACACTACACACACACTAGCACCTCACCTTCACACACCCTCCACACTACACACACACTAGCACCTCACCTTCACACACCCTCCACACTACACACACACTAGCACCTCACCTTCACACACCCTCCACACTACACACACTAGCACCTCACCTTCACACACCCTCCACACTACACACACACTAGCACCTCACCTTCACACATCCTCCACACTACACACACTAGCACCTCACCTCACACACCCTCCACACTACACACACACTAGCACCTCACCTTCACACATCCCTCCACACTACACACACTAGCACCTCACCTTCACACACCCTCCACACTACACACACACTAGCACCTCACCTTCACACACCCTCCACACTACACACACTAGCACCTCACCTTTACACACCCTAAACACTACACACACACTAGCACCTCACCTTCACACACCCTCCACACTACACACACTAGCACCTCACCTTCACACACCCTCCAAACTACACACACACTAGCACCTCACCTTCACACACCCTCCACACTACACACACACTAGCACCTCACCTTCACACACCCTCCACACTACACACACACTAGCACCTCACCTTCACACACCCTCCACTACACACACTAGCACCTCACCTTCACACACCCTCCACTACACACACACTAGCACCTCACCTTCACACACCCTCCACTACACACACTAGCACCTCACCTTCACACACCCTCCACTACACACACACTAGCACCTCGCCTTCACACACCCTCCACACTACACACACACTAGCACCTCACCTTCACACACCCTCCACACTACACACACACTAGCACCTCACCTTCACACACCCTCCACACTACACACACTAGCACCTCACCTTCACACACCCTCCACACTACACACACTAGCACCTCACCTTCACACACCCTCCACACTACACACACACTAGCACCTCACCTTCACACACCCTCCACACTACACACACTAGCACCTCACCTTCACACACCCTCCACACTACACACACACTAGCACCTCACCTTCACACACCCTCCACACTACACACACTAGCACCTCACCTTCACACACCCTCCACACTACACACACACTAGCACCTCACCTTCACACACCCTCCACACTACACACACTAGCACCTCACCTTCACACACCCTCCACACTACACACACTAGCACCTCACCTTCACACACCCTCCACACTACACACACACTAGCACCTCACCTTCACACACCCTCCACACTACACACACACTAGCACCTCACCTTCACACACCCTCCACACTACACACACACTAGCACCTCACCTTCACACACCCTCCACACTACACACACTAGCACCTCACCTTCACACACCCTCCACACTACACACACACTAGCACCTCACCTTCACACACCCTCCACACTACACACACTAGCACCTCACCTTCACACACCCTCCACTACACACACTAGCACCTCACCTTCACACACCCTCAACACTACACACACTAGCACCTCACCTTCACACACCCTCCACACTACACACACTAGCACCTCACCTTCACACACCCTCCACACTACACACACTAGCACCTCACCTTCACACACCCTCCACACTACACACACTAGCACCTCACCTTCACACACCCTCAACACTACACACACTAGCACCTCACCTTCACACACCCTCCACACTACACACACTAGCACCTCACCTTCGCACACCCTCCGCACTACACACACTAGCACCTCACCTTCTTCACACACCCTCCACTACACACACTAGCACCTCACCTTCACACACCCTCCACACTACACACACTAGCACCTCACCTTCACACACCCTCCACACTACACACACTAGCACCTCACCTTCACACACCCTCCACTACACACACTAGCACCTCACCTTCACACACCCTCCACACTACACACACTAGCACCTCACCTTCACACACCCTCCACACTACACACACACTAGCACCTCACCTTCACACACCCTCCACACTACACACACTAGCACCTCACCTTCACACACCCTCCACACTACACACACTAGCACCTCACCTTCACACACCCTCCACACTACACACACACTAGCACCTCACCTTCACACACCCTCCACACTACACACACTAGCACCTCACCTTCACACATCCTCCACTACACACACTAGCACCTCACCTTCACACACCCTCCACTACACACACACTAGCACCTCACCTTCACACATCCTCCACACTACACACACACTAGCACCTCACCTTCACACATCCTCCACACTACACACACTAGCACCTCACCTTCACACACCCTCCACACTACACACACACTAGCACCTCACCTTCACACACCCTCCACACTACACACACACTAGCACCTCACCTTCACACACCCTCCACTACACACACACTAGCACCTCACCTTCACACATCCTCCACACTACACACACACTAGCACCTCACCTTCACACACCCTCCACACTACACACACACTAGCACCTCACCTTCACACACCCTCCACTACACACACTAGTACCTCACCTTCACACACCCTCCACTACACACACTAGCACCTCACCTTCACACATCCTCCACTACACACACACTAGCACCTCACCTTCACACACCCTCCACTACACACACTCTAGCACCTCAACTTCACACACCCCCCACTACACACACTAGTACCTCACCTTCACACACCCTCCACTACACACACTAGCACCTCACCTTCACACACCCTCCACTACACACACTAGCACCTCACCTTCACACACCCTCCACTACACACACACTAGCACCTCACCTTCACACATCCTCCACTACACACACACTAGCACCTCACCTTCACACACCCTCCACTACACATACACACAAGCACCTCACCTTCACACACCCTCCACTACACACTCACTAGCACCTCACCTTCACACACCCTCCACTACACACACACTAGCACCTCACCTTCACACATCCTCCACACTACACACACACTAGCACCTCACCTTCACACACCCTCCACTACACACACTAGCACCTCACCTTCACACACCCTCCACACACTAGCACCTCACCTTCACACACCCTCCACTACACACACACTAGCACGACACCTTCACACATCCTCCACACTACACACACACTAGCACCTCACCTTCACACACCCTCCACACTACACACACACTAGCACCTCACCTTCACACACCCTCCACACTACACACACACTAGCACCTCACCTTCACACATCCTCCACACGACACACACACTAGCACCTCACCTTCACACACCCTCCACACTACACACACACTAGCACCTCACCTTCACACACCCTCCACACTACACACATACTAGCACCTCACCTTCACCAGGATAGTCAATGTAATGAAGTCTGTTGCCGGCCGACAGTTGGACCCAAGTCTTTGATTGCTTAATTATACTCAGGTGGGCAGGAAGGGCGGCCAGCCACCCGTCCAGCAGCATGTGCCTGGACGGGAGACCCTCACACGGGAGAACCTTACACGGGAGAACCTCACACGGGAGAACCTCACACGGGAGACTCAGAGTGAGATCTGTACATCTAACCAGTCACTCACTAGTACACTTAAACAGTCAACTCACCAGTCCATCTAACCAGTCACTCACTAGTATCAGTCAACGGTCACGTGTGTTTACCTCGTGTGCACGAGCTAGTGTTGTGTCTTCAGTGATGCATGGGAGGGTCATGATGACCTCCTGTATGATGGTCTACACCATTCCATATGACCTGACTCCATGGCACGTTGTCCTGTGAGTACCTGGGTGGTTCACATTCAGTGTATGGTACTTATACAGGTTCCCAGTGTATGGTACTTATACAGGTTCCCAGTGTATGGTACTTATACAGGTTCCCAGTGTATGGTACTTATACAGGTTCCCAGTGTATGGTACTTATACAGGTTCCCAGTGTATGGTACTTATACAGGTTCCCAGTGTATGGTACTTATACAGGTTTCCAGTGTATGGTACTTATACAGGTTCCCAGTGTATGGTACTTATACAGGTTCCCAGTGTATGGTACTTATACAGGTTCCCAGTGTATGGTACTTATACAGGTTTCCTAATATTTTTTTGCAATATTGTTTAACAAGAAACATTTCAGACAGGTCTAATCATCCAGAACCAGTTTCTATGTTAAGTAAACTTGGGTCATGTAAACTCGTCAATCATATCTTAATTACGTTAGTACACACGTGAAAAAGTTCACATGTTTATTATTTATATATTTTTATTCGTAAACACTTGTGTATTGATAGAGTCAGACAACTGCCATGGTTACTAGAAGTTACATTATATGTAGAAGAGGATCATGGGATATTATAACACTGTATCAGGCACTCCCTCAGCTGTGTGTACACCCATGTACTCCTACAGCTGTGTACACGCATGTACTCCGCATAGCTGTTTGTACACCCATACACTACCCATAGTGTTCTCCCAGAAGGTACATGAGATAGAGTATCATATTCACTGGGTGTGAGGCTGGTGCCAGTATGAATACTCTGGTGATGACCACACTATCATTATTACCCCCTGACCCCAAGCTGAACCCCCTCTCATCCTGTTATCAACCAACCTATGCACTCATCTTACCTACTTACACCCTCCACAATAATGATAATAATGATAATAATAATAATGATGATGATGATGATAATAATAATAATAATAATAATAATAATAATAATAATGGTAATAATAATGATAATGATTATGATAATAATAGTAATTATGATTATAATTATTGTTATTATTGATATTATTATTATTATTATTATTATTATTATTATTATTATTATTATTGTTATTATTATTGTTATTATCATCATCATTATTATTATTATCATTGTTATTATCATTATTATAATTAGTAGTAGTAATAGTAATGATAGTAGCAGTAGTCCTTGACATTTAGAGAAGTAAAGTTAAAGGTTTATCAGAATGGCGAGACAGGTTAGTGTGAGTGCGAGTTTGGATGGAGAAAACGTGTAAGAATTGGTGTGTTAGATCCCTGGGGTTTGGACATGGCCGCGCTGGAACAATGGAAGCTGGAGTGAAGCGCAGGGTGGGTGGGTGGGTGTGAGGAGGAATGTATCGCGGAGTGTGGAGGAGCACAGGTCACTCTCTGTTAGCCCAACCAAAATGGTTGTTTCATGTTATAGTAGCGTCCACCGGTGTGAGCCTTACGCCATAATCACAATAGAATGGAAGAGGAAGGACGTGTTGGAGATGAAATGGCTGCAGATAATGTGAGGTGTGAGGAGGGTAATCGTCCCAGTAGTGACAGTGTGAGAGAGAAGTGTGGTAGTATGACAGGTACGACTGAGAGAGACGATACAACAGGCTGTGTTCAACTGGTCTGGACACATTAAGATGATGGGGGAGGGAGGTGGAGGGGAGACTGAATGGATGGAAGTTGCTATGAGTTATCAGTGTGTGTGTCTGAACCTGCAGGAAGGAGGCAGAGAAACATGTACGGGAGACACACAACCAGAGCCATGTGCTTAACCACAGTATATTGATGGGTCAGGCAAGGTGGGTGGGTGAGGCTTATTGGTGATGGTGCCTCCTCGTACATGGTATAGGAGGTGTGGTGATGGTGCCTCCTCGTACATGGTATGGGAGGTGTGGTGATGGTGCCTCCTCGTACATGGTATAGGAGGTGTGGTGATGGTGCCTCCTCGTACATGGTATAGGAGGTGTGGTGATGGTGCCTCCTCGTACATGGTATAGGAGATATGGTGATGGTGCCTCCTCGTACATGGTATAGGAGGTGTGGTGATGGTGCCTCCTCGTACATGGTATGGGAGGTGTGGTGATGGTGCCTCCTCGTACATGGTATAGGAGGTGTGGTGATGGTGCCTCCTCGTACATGGTATAGGAGATATGGTGATGGTGCCTCCTCGTACATGGTATAGGAGGTGTGGTGATGGTGCCTCCTCGTACATGGTATAGGAGGTGTGGTGATGGTGCCTCCTCGTACATGGTATAGGAGGTGTGGTGATGGTGCCTCCTCGTACATGGTATAGGAGATATGGTGATGGTGCCTCCTCGTACATGGTATAGGAGGTGTGGTGATGGTGCCTCCTCGTACATGGT
This sequence comes from Panulirus ornatus, assembly GCF_036320965.1. Classification (NCBI taxonomy): domain Eukaryota; kingdom Metazoa; phylum Arthropoda; class Malacostraca; order Decapoda; family Palinuridae; genus Panulirus; species Panulirus ornatus. The sequence goes on from NC_092264.1 coordinate 19,372,583, forward strand.
ATGGGAGGTGTGGTGATGGTGCCTCCTCGTACATGGTATAGGAGGTGTGGTGATGGTGCCTCCTCGTACATGGTATAGGAGGTGTGGTGATGGTGCCTCCTCGTACATGGTATGGGAGGTGTGGTGATGGTGCCTCCTCGTACATGGTATAGGAGGTGTGGTGATGGTGCCTCCTCGTACATGGTATAGGAGGTATGGTGATGGTGCCTCCTCGTACATGGTATGGGAGGTGTGGTGATGGTGCCTCCTCGTACATGGTATAGGAGGTGTGGTGATGGTGCCTCCTCGTACATGGTATAGGAGGTGTGGTGATAGTGCCTCCTCGTACATGGTATAGGAGATATGGTGATGGTGCCTCCTCGTACATGGTATGGGAGGTGTGGTGATGGTGCCTCCTCGTACATGGTATAGGAGGTGTGGTGATGGTGCCTCCTCGTACATGGTATAGGAGGTGTGGTGATGGTGCCTCCTCGTACATGGTATGGGAGGTGTGGTGATGGTGCCTCCTCGTACATGGTATAGGAGGTGTGGTGATGGTGCCTCCTCGTACATGGTATAGGAGGTGTGGTGATGGTGCCTCCTCGTACATGGTATAGGAGGTATGGTGATGGTGCCTCCTCGTACATGGTATGGGAGGTGTGGTGATGGTGCCTCCTCGTACATGGTATAGGAGGTGTGGTGATAGTGTTATCATTGATAATATTAACAACTGTTTATTTGTTTATATGGAAAAACATACCAACTAAACAGAAGAATAGGGACAGTATAAACACGAGAAGAGGGTTAATGGGGTTGTATGATACAACAGTTATACAACAGTAAGTTGTATGATACAACAGTTATACAACAGTAAGTTGTATGATACAACAGTGAATGAAATGTTTCCGTTGTTATAGTTTTGTACACTAAAGGTGTGTATAATGATGACACCACTACTGTTTAGCGTGCTGACGTCTGCGACAGCAAGGCTATGTATGTGTGTGTGTGTGTGTGTGTGTCGCCTCATGTATCACTAGGACATGTCAGTACAACTTGTGACATCACTGAGGTAGGGTCCCGTGTACCTGTTACCTGTGTATAGAATGTCATGTTGTACAGGTAGAGGGGGTAGCCCTGCCCACCACCAGCTGGCTCCGGCAGGCCTTGTTGTCAAGGAGCACTATATGTTGGCTGGCCAGTGAGGGCAGCTGTTGCCTCACTCTGTGTATCGGAAGTAAGGACGGCTGTTGCCTATCCTTTGCTGGAAGTTAAGGCAATCGTTGGCCAGGCGTGGGTTATGACCAGTTAGAGTAGCCATTAGGTGGTCTCTACCGGAAGTTACGGTAATTGGTGGCTGGCCTTTGTTTTGTTGGAAGTTAAGACAGGTGTCGACGGTCCTATGTCTGCTGCAGGTTAGGGCAGCTGTTGACCGACAATGTTTAGCGATAGTTAAGGCACCTGTTGGCCGGCATTTGAACACCACTAGTTTGGACGGGTGTGTGGGGCCTTGACAGCCTCATGCCAGTAGAGGAGATCGTCAAGTGAGGCTGGTAGACAGCACTAGGCTGGAGTAACATTAGTTACCGCAAGTTATTATTTCATTCCTCTTGTATTTCCACTGGTCAGGCTACATTAGAAATTAAACTGCGACATTTTAGTTCACGTGGCTGGGGTTCTAACCGGTGTACTTTGTACTTGTCATAACCCTTGAATCACTGATACCTCATGTGCGCTCTAGCACCTCACACTGAGGCCCAGTGTCAACCTTCCGTCCGTCCGGCCCATGTGAAGCTGGAAGGCAATGAAAACAAAACATATATCCGTTGTCTGCTCCTGTTGGGCAGGGCAGGTAACGGGCCGGGCCTGGTACATAACGTCGACACGACATATCAAGTATCTGGGTTGTTGGAATCTTTCTCTCAGTCCAGATGTGTTCTGGCAGTACGTACACCCTACGTAGTCTGACCTGAAGAACAGATGAACGAAAGTGTATTGTATTATTCTCGAGGTGGCTTATTTATAGCTGAGGCTTCATGTGTCATTCTGTTGTCCAGCATCATGACCCTGGCGGGACTGGAATAGCCTGCCCATCGTTACAGCAAGACTGCAGGCCTACTTACTCTGTGTAGTGTAGGCCTACTTATCATGTGGAATATAAGCCTACTTACAATGGGATATGGACGAACACTTACAGTAGATATTTTAATGTAGTTTGATTGCTGATCTTGACTAAAGCACCGGATGATGGTTGGATATATTCTTTCATACTTCTTCGCCATTTCCTGCGTTAACGAGATACCTCTAGGAGCGATATGAACAGACGAAGATCGGCCACATCTGCTCACATCCATTCTTTAGCTGTCATGCGTAATGCACTGAAACCACAGCTCCCAATCCACAACCAAGCTCTGCATGCCTTTCCATGGCTTACCTCAGACGCTTCACATGTCTTGGTTCAGTCCACTGACAGCACGTCGACCCCAGTATAACACATTGTTCCAGTTCACTCTATCCCTTGCACGCCTTTCATTTTCCTGCAAGACCAGGCCCCAATCGCTCAGAATGTTTTTCACTCCATCCTTCTATCTCGACTTTGGTCTTCCTGTTCTCCTTGTTCCCTCCCCTTCGGACACATATATCCTCTCTGTCAACCTTTTTTCACTCATTATCTCCATATGTCCAAACCATTTCAGCACACCTTCCTCTGCTGCCTCTCAACCATACACTTTTTATTATCTCTCCTCTCTCTTACATTATCATTTCTTACTCGATCAAACCACCTTACACCATATTATTTCATTTCCAATACAACTTCCCTCTTCCGCATTGCCCTATCTATAGCTCATGCCTCGCATCACTGAAATATTGTTGGGACTGCTATACATTCAAACTTACCTAATTTTGCCCTCCCAGATAAAGGTCTCTAATTCCACACATACTTTTGCGCTCTCAGAACCTTCGCCCCACACCCACCCTATGACTCATTTCCGCTTCCATTGTTCCATTCGCTGCCATATCCACTCCTTTGTGTCTAAAATGCCTCACTTCCTCCAAGTTTTCTCCATTCAAACTCACACTACAACTAACCTGCCCTTCAACTTTGCTAAACCAGATAGCCTTCCTTTTATTCACATTTACTCTCAAGTTTCTTCTTTCCCACATTCTTCTAAATTCAGTCACCAACTTGTGCAGTTTCTCACTTGAATCAGCGATCAGTGCTGTATCATCTGTAAACAATAACTGATACACTTCCCAGGTCCTCTCATCTCCCACTAACTTCATACTCGCCTCTCTCCTCAAGACTCTTGTATTTTCCTCCCTCACCACATCATCCATAAGCAAATTAAACAACCATGGGGACATCACATACCCCTGCCGCAGACCAGCCATCACTTGGAACGTATCACTCTCATCTCTTCCTTCTCGTACACATGCTTTACAACCTTGATAAAAATTTCTTACTGTTTCAGGCAGCTTTCCTCCAACACCGCATATTCTTAAGACCTTCCACAAGGCATCTCTATGAAGCCTGTCATGTGCTTTCTTCTGATCCATAAATGCCACATACAGATCCTCCTGTTTCTGTAAGTATTTCTCACGCACATTCTTCTAAGCAACTCCTGATCCACACATCCTCTACAACTTCTGAAACCACACTGCTCTTCCTCAATCTCACACTCTGGACATGCCTTCTCCCTCTCAATCACTACCCTCCCATACAACTTACCAGGTACACTCAACAAACTTATACCTCTGTAGTTTGAACGCTCACCTTTATCTCTTTTGCCTTTATACAGTGGCACTATACATGCATTCTCCCAATCTCAAGCGCTTCACCATGATCCATACATACACCTAAAATCCTTACCAACCAATCAACAACACAGTCACTCTTTTTCTTCATAAACTCAACTGCAATGCCATCCACTCCCGCCGCCTTGCCGGATTTCATCGTACGTTAGGCTTTCACCACCTCTTCTCTCTTAGCCAAACCACTCTTCCTTACTCTCACTTCACATACCACCAGAACCAAACGTATTATGCCGGCAACCTTATCATCAAACACATTTAGCAGTCCTTGAAAATACTCACTCCATCTCCTCCTCACTTCATCACTAACTGTTATCCCCCCCGCCGGCAACCCCCCACCCTCACCGATCTTCCTATTTGTTTTCTTGTTTTTCATACATTATTAACCTCCATTTAAGACATATTATTCTCCCTAAAGTTTAATGATAGTCGCTCATTTACCCTCTTTTTCAATCTTTACACCTTCCTCTTGAGATTTTATCGCTATCTCTTATACATCTCCCATTCATTTGCACTCCCCGTAAGTACCTCCCAAACGCCTCCCTTTTCTCTTTCATTAGCAGCTTAACTTCATCCCACCACTCACTACCCTTTCTGATCTGCCCACCTCCCACCTTTCGCATGCCACATGTATCTCTTGCACATGCCAGCACTCACTCACCTTGCTTCATTTACTCCCACTTTCTGCCCTTCTACACTCAATCTCTCCTGGTATTTCTTCACACAAATCTCTTTTCCAAGCTCACTCTTACCACTCTCTTCTCACCGTCATTGTTTCTTCTTTTCCGAAAACTTCAACAAATGTTCACCTTCGCCTCCAAAATATGGTAATGAGACATCCCTCCAGCTGCCCCTCAGGACATTTACATTCAAATGTCTCTGTTACACATCTATCAGTCAATATGTAATCCTATAGTGTCCTACTTACATACGTATACTTACGTGTGTCCCTCTTTTTAAACCAGGTATTCCCTATCTCCAGTTCTTTTTCGGCACACAACTCCACAAGCTGTTCATTTCCATTCATAAAGCTGAGTACCCCATGTCCTCCAATTATACCCTCAACTGCCGCTTTACTTACCTTCGCATTCAAATCACCCATCTCTAACACCCAGTCTCATACATCAAAACTGCTGACACTCTCATTCAGTTGCTTCCAAAACACTTGCCTCTCATGATCTTTCTTCTCATGCCCAGGAGTATAAGCACTAGTAATCACCCATCTCTCGCCACCCTCTTTCATTTTTACCCACAACAATAAAGAATTTACTTATTTGCACTCTAACCCACGCTGCAACAACTCCTGCCTCAGGGATAGTGCTACTCCTTTTTTGAGCTCTTGTCCTCTCACCAACCCTGACTTTACTCCTAGGACATTTCCAAACCATTCTTCCCTTTACCCTTGAGCTTCGTTTCACTCAGAGCCAAAACATCCAGGTTTCTTTCCTCAAACATACTACCTATGTCTCCACTCTTCTTATTTTCGCTACATCCACACACATATTCAGACACCCCAGCCTGAGTCTTCGAGGAGGATGAGTACTCCCTGTTGGCTCCTTCTTCTTCTGTTACGTCTTTTAGAAATTGAAATACAAGAAGGAAGGGGGGGGGGGGTCAGCCCCCCCACTCCCGGAGGTTTTATTACACATCATTAGTGATCAAGCTGGACTGGTATTAGATAGACACACACACACACACACACACACACACACACACACACACACACACACACACACACACACAGGCACTGACAACATATGTTCATTATATATACGTAATGACGAATGTAATACTGGACCTTGTAAAGGTACACATTCCGCCGACATGTTTACATTTGATGGTGTGGGAGGTACTAGTTGAGGTGTACCGTCAGTAACTGATACATATGGATATTGCTGGATGTTTATAGCAGATGGAACGGATACATAATGTAGAATGGAAAAGCAGATGGTACAAGTAGACTAAGTGACGTCGTTTACCAGTAGATGGTCCAAAAGATAGAATAAATGTCATGCAGTGAGTGGTACATGTGGTGTCTTGCAGCGGGTGGTACATGTGGTGTCTTGCTGTGGGTGGTACATGTGGTGTCTTGCAGCGGGTGGTACATATGGTGTCTTGCTGTGGGTGGTACATGTGGTGTCTTGCAGCGGGTGGTACATGTGGTGTCTTGCTGTGGGTGGTACATGTGGTGTCTTGCAGGGGGTGGTACATGTGGTGTCTTGCTGTGGGTGGTACATGTGGTGTCTTGCAGGGGATGGTACATGTGGTGTCTTGCTGTGGGTGGTACATGTGGTGTCTTGCAGCGGGTGGTACATGTGGTGTCTTGCTGTGGGTGGTACATGTGGTGTCTTGCAGGGGGTGGTACATGTGATGTCTTGCAGAGGGTGGTACATGTGGTGTCTTGCTGTGGGTGGTACATGTGGTGTCTTGCAGGGGGTGGTACATGTGGTGTCTTGCAGAGGGTGGTACATGTGGTGTCTTGCTGTGGGTGGTACATGTGGTGTCTTGCTGTGGGTGGTACATGTGGTGTCTTGCAGAGGGTGGTACATGTGGTGTCTTGCAGCGGGTGGTACATGTGGTGTCTTGCTGTGGGTGGTACATGTGGTGTCTTGCTGTGGGTGGTACATGTGGTGTCTTGCAGCGGGTGGTACATGTGGTGTCTTGCTGTGGGTGGTACATGTGGTGTCTTGCTGTAGGTGTTACTAGTGGTGTCTTGCTGTGGGTGGTACATGTGGTGTCTTGCTGTGGGTGGTACATGTGGTGTCTTGCTGTGGGTGTTACTAGTGGTGTCTTGCTGTGGGTGGTACATGTGGTGTCTTGCAGCGGGTGGTACATGTGGTGTCTTGCTGTGGGTGTTACTAGTGGTGTCTTGCTGTGGGTGGTACATGTGGTGTCTTGCTGTGGGTGTTACTAGTGGTGTCTTGCAGGGGGTGGTACATGTGGTGTCTTGCAGCGGGTGGTACATGTGGTGTCTTGCTGTGGGTGTTACTAGTGGTGTCTTGCTGTGGGTGGTACATGTGGTGTCTTGCAGCGGGTGGTACATGTGGTGTCTTGCTGTGGGTGTTACTAGTGGTGCCTTGCTGTGGGTGGTACATGTGGTGTCTTGCAGCGGGTGGTACAAGTGGTGTCTTGCTGTGGGTGTTACTAGTGGTGTCTTGCTGTGGGTGGTACATGTGGTGTCTTGCAGCGGGTGGTACAAGTGGTGTCTTGCTATGGGTGTTACTATGGTGTCTTGCTGGGGTGGTACATGTGGTGGCTGCAGTGGGTGGTACAATGTGGTGTCTTGCTGTGGGGCGTACTAGTGTGTCCTGCTGTGGGTGGTGCATGTGTTCTTGCAGCGGGTGGTACAAGTGGTGTCCTTGCTGTGGTGTTACTAGTGGTTTCTTGCTGTGGGTGGTACAATGTGGTGTCTTGCAGTGGTGGTACAAGTGGTGACTTGCTGTAGGCGGTACTTAGTGGTTCTTGCTGTGGGGCGGTACAAGTGGTGTCTTGCCCAGGTGGGTGTTACTAGTGGTGTCTTGCAGTGGGATGGTACAAGTTGGTGTCTGCTGTGGGTGGTACAATTGGTGTCCTTGCTGTGGGCGTAACCATGTGGTGTCTTGCAGTAGGTGTACAAGTGTGTATTGCAGTGTGTGGTACTAGTGGTATCTGCTGTGGGTGTACTATGGTGTCTTGCAAGTGGGTAGTAAAAGTATGTCTTGCAGTGTGTTGGTACTACTGGTGTCTTGCTGTGTTGGTACTATGGGTGTACTTGCTGTGGTGGTACAAGTGGTGTCTTGCTGTGGTGTGTAACAGTTGTGTCCTTGCTGTGAGGTGGTAACTAGTGGTATCTTGCTGTGGGTGGTACTAGTGGTGTCTTGCAGTGGGTAGTACAAGTAGTGTCTTGCAGTGGGTGGTACTAGTGGTGTCTTGCTGTGGGTGGTACAAGTGGTGTCTTGCTGTGGGTGGTACAAGTGGTTGTCATGTGTGGGTTGGTACTAGAGGGTGTCTTGCTTGTGGATGGTAGCTAGTGTGTCTTGCTTGTGGGTGGTACCAGTGGCTAGAATTAATCTTTTACAGTAGATGCAACAAGACATGGAATAACAGCCTTCTGTGTTAGATGCTACATATAGGTAAAAATGACAGGCTTTTGCAGTAGATGGTACACAATGAATGTAGACGTTACTAGTAGCAAGATTGACAGTGATTCATATAAGGAAATGTTTTCAACCCGATTATTTCCCGTCAGATGTATGGTCGGTACACCAAGGACCTGGGACGCTACGCCAGACAGGAGGCCAAGAAACTGAAGAAGGCTGAGAAAGTTACCCTGGACTCCGGTACCTCAGGTACGTGGTATATGATACACCTGACCAATGGGTGTGGTATATGGTACACCACCCGCCCACTGGATGTTGTGTGTGATACACCTGACCTGGTTGTGGTATATGGTACACTCGACGACTGGTTGTGGTACATGGTGGTGTATGATACACCCGACCAGTGATTGTGGTACGTAGTGGTTTATGGTCCACCCAACCAGTGGATATGGTACATAGTGGTGGTTACACCCAACCATTGTGTGTGGTACATGGTGGTAGGCATACCAAACAGCTGGGTGTGGTACATGGTGGTAGGTATACCCAACCACTGTGTGTGGTATATGGTGGTAGCTTCCTGTCAGGCCGATCTATCTCCGTGGTTGTTGATGGATCAGCATATCCCCCTTTTTCCATCAACAGCGGTGTCCCTCAAGGTTCTCTCCTGTCTCCTACGCTTCTCCTTTTTATCAACAATTTCTACTCTGCAAATAACTACATTCACTCACATGGCGACAACTCAACACTGCATTCCTCCACATCCTTCAGTTCTGCTACTACTTCTCTCATTCGATCTGCCTCTCGTCTCGATACAGTCTCCTCAGACTTGGCCAGGATATGATGGGGTAGACGAAATCTGGTAAAGTTTAATGCCTCCGAGACCCAGTTTCTGCCCATCTCTCTATTGAAAATTCCTCAATTTTTTTCTCTCTATTGATGCATCCATAATTCTACGTCTTACCACGATGAACATACTTGGTATTATTGTAACATTCACTCTGTCTTGGAAAGCCCACATTACGGAAATAGCTAAGTCTTTTCTCTTTCCGTTTCATAATTCTCTCTGTATTTCAATTAAGGCCCGGACTTGATGTGGACTTTTTTCCCTGACTGGAGCCTTTATATTAAAAAAAGTGTCAAAATTTCATTTCTTCTGAACAGTTTCTCATTTCATGCAAATGATTGATCCGTCCTTGTATAGAGTACTTCTCTTTTATCAAGGGTGGTTCTAGCTTTGCATCCTTACTTGACAGAGATGACAGACCGCGTTACGTATATGCAGTCCACAGTTTATTGATTATGAGTTTGAGAAGATATATTCTATTAGACCCAAGTTAACGTATCTTAGATCTTTCATTGATAAATCTCTTAAGTTGGCAAAGAAATCACTTTATAGAGTTAAACCAAAACCTCCCCTTGACACCAAGAACCTTTCAGTTCTTGGTGTCCTTTGATAATTATTTTACTTTACTTCCCATGTTGCTTGAATCCTTTAATGTGAATGTTGTCTTTAGCAACAACAATACTGTAAAGAATATCTCAAACAGGAACTCACCAGAAAGCTCCACAGGATGCGTTTATAAAGTACCGTGTAAAAATTGTGATGTTTTATGTTGCGCAGACCAGTAAGCATTTTTCTGTTAGACTTTAGCAGCATAGATATAGTATAAGAACAGGACAAGAATCAAATACTTTGTTTAGTCTTATTAAAAATTATGATCATTGTATTGACCGGAGTAATGCTGTCTCAGTTATTAACTCTAACTCTTGTACCACGAGAAATATCATTGAATCTATCATTAAATACACAAAGAATTGTAACATTGATATTAGTAAAGGTCTTTACAAATTGGATAGCTATAGTGTTGATAGGAATTTAAACAGTTCCCTTTCTTGTCCACATGATGAATTTTTTATGCTTGTTGCCAGACTTGAACGCACCCGACCTCCATTCGGGTAATCAGTTGTTTACCAAATGGTGTCCGAGCTACGTCTCTAAGTTGTATATCAACTGACTGTTATATTTCTTTCTTGTATCTCCCCTAATGACATGATTATTACACCAAAGTGCACTTGGGAACTTATCGTGCTTCATTTCCCTGTGGTTGAAAAAGGAATATATATATATATATATATATATATATATATATATATATATATATATATATATATATATATATATATATATATATATATATATATATATTGTTTTACTTCTGTTGTTTATGTTCATAAATGTATATTGGAAAGGATCGCAATTTTGCATGTGATCAAGATATTCCTTGAGTCCACGGGGAAAGTGAAACGCGATAAGTTCCCAAGTGCACTATCGTGTAATAATCACATCATCAGGGGAGACACAAGAGAGAAATATAAGTTAGTTGATATACATCTAAGAGACGAAGCTAGGACGCCATTTGGTAAACATGCACTTGGGGACTTATCGCGTTTCATTTTTCCCGTGGACTCAGCAAGAAAAAAAAAAAAAAAAAAAAAAAAAAAAAAATATATATATATATATATATATATATATATATATATATATATATATATATATTATCCCTAGGGATAGGGGATTAAGAATACTTCCCACGTATTCCCTGCATGTCGTAGAAGGCGACTAAAAGGGGAGGGAGCAGGGGGCTGGAAATCCTCCCCTCTCGTTTTTTTTTTAATTTTCCAAAAGAAGGAACAGAGGGGGCCAGGTGAGGATATTCCAAAAAAGGCCCAGTCCTCTGTTCTTAACGCTACCTCGCTAACGCGGGAAATGGCGAATAGTTTAAAAAAAAAGAAAAAAAAAAAAAATATATATATATATATATATATATATATATATATATATATATATATATATATATATATATATATATATGTGTGTGTGTGTGTGTGTGTGTGTGTGAGAAATACTTAGAAAAGCAAATGGATTTGTATGTAGCATTTATGGATCTGGAGAAGGCATATGATAGAGTTGATAGAGATGCTCTGTGGAAGGTATTAAGAATATATGGTGTGGGAGGAAAGTTGTTAGAAGCAGTGAAAAGTTTTTATCGAGGATGTAAGGCATGTGTACGTGTAGGAAGAGAGGAAAGTGATTGGTTCTCAGTGAATGTAGGTTTGCGGCAGGGGTGTGTGATGTCTCCATGGTTGTTTAATTTGTTTATGGATGGGGTTGTTAGGGAGGTAAATGCAAGAGTTTTGGAAAGAGGGGCAAGTATGAAGTCTGTTGGGGATGAGAGAGCTTGGGAAGTGAGTCAGTTGTTGTTCGCTGATGATACAGCGCTGGTGGCTGATTCATGTGAGAAACTGCAGAAGCTGGTGACTGAGTTTGGAAAAGTGTGTGGAAGAAGAAAGTTAAGAGTAAATGTGAATAAGAGCAAGGTTATTAGGTACAGTAGGGTTGAGGGTCAAGTCAGTTGGGAGGTGAGTTTGAATGGAGAAAAACTGGAGGAAGTGAAGTGTTTTAGATATCTGGGAGTGGATCTGGCAGCGGATGGAACCATGGAAGCGGAAGTGGATCATAGGGTGGGGGAGGGGGCGAAAATCCTGGGGGCCTTGAAGAATGTGTGGAAGTCGAGAACATTATCTCGGAAAGCAAAAATGGGTATGTTTGAAGGAATAGTGGTTCCGACAATGTTGTATGGTTGCGAGGCGTGGGCTATGGATAGAGTTGTGCGCAGGAGGATGGATGTGCTGGAAATGAGATGTTTGAGGACAATGTGTGGTGTGAGGTGGTTTGATCGAGTGAGTAACGTAAGGGTAAGAGAGATGTGTGGAAATAAAAAGAGCGTGGTTGAGAGAGCAGAAGAGGGTGTTTTGAAGTGGTTTGGGCACATGGAGAGGATGAGTGAGGAAAGATTGACCAAGAGGATATATGTGTCGGAGGTGGAGGGAACAAGGAGAAGAGGGAGAACAAATTGGAGGTGGAAAGATGGAGTGAAAAAGATTTTGTGTGATCGGGGCCTGAACATGCAGGAGGGTGAAAGGAGGGCAAGGAATAGATTGAATTGGAGCGATGTGGTATACCGGGGTTGACGTGCTGTCAGTGGATTGAAGCAGGGCATGTGAAGCGTCTGGGGTAAACCATGGAAAGCTGTGTAGGTATGTATATTTGCGTGTGTGGACGTATGTATATACATGTATATGGGGGGGGGGGTTGGGCCATTTCTTTCGTCTGTTTCCTTGCGCTACCTCGCAAACGCGGGAGACAGCGACAAAGTATAATAATAAAAAAAAAAAAAAAAAAATATATATATATATATATATATATATATATATATATATGTATATATATATATATATATATATATATATATATATATATATATATATATAGTGGTTTGGGAATGTCTTGGGAGTAAAGTCAGGGGTTAGTGAGAGGACAAGAGCAAGGGAAGGAGTAGCAGTACTCCTGAAACAGGAGTTGTGGGAGTATGTGATAGAATGTAAGAAAGTAAATTCTTGATTACTATGGGTAAAACTGAAAGTTGATGGAGAGAGATGGGTGATTATTGGTGCATATGCACCTGGGCATGAGAAGAAAGATCATGAGAGGCAAGTGTTTTGGGAGCAGCTGAATGAGTGTGTTAGTGGTTTTGATGCACGCGACCGGGTTATAGTGATGGGTGATTTGAATGCAAAGGTGAGTAATGTGGCAGTTGAGGGAATAATTGGTATACATGGGGTGTTCAGTGTTGTAAATGGAAATGGTGAAGAGCTTGTAGATTTATGTGCTGAAAAAGGACTGGTGATTGGGAATACCTGGTTTAAAAAGCGAGATATACATAAGTATACGTATGTAAGTAGGAGAGATGGCCAGAGAGCGTTATTGGTTTACGTGTTAATTGACAGGCGCGCGAAAGAGAGACTTTTGGATGTAAATGTGCTGAGAGGTGCAACTGGAGGATTGTCTGATCATTATCTTGTGGAGGCTAAGGTGAAGATTTGTATGGGTTTTCAGAAAAGAAGAGTGAATGTTGGGGTGAAGAGGGTGGTGAGAGTGAGTGAGCTTGGGAAGGAGACTTGTGTGAGGAAGTACCAGGAGAGACTGAGTACAGAATGGAAAAAGGTGAGAACAATGGAAGTAAGGGGAGGGGGGGAGGAATGGGATGTATTTAGGGAAGCAGTGATGGATTGCGCAAAAGATGCTTGTGGCATGAGAAGCGTGGGAGGTGGGTTGATTAGAAAGGGTAGTGAGTGGTGGGATGAAGAGGTAAGATTATTAGTGAAAGAGAAGAGAGGGGCATTTGGACGATTTTTGCAGGAAAAAATGCAATTGAGTGGGAGATGTATAAAAGAAAGAGACAGGAGGTCAAGAGAAAGGTGCAAGAGGTGAAAAAGAGGGCAAATGAGAGTTGGGGTGAGAGAGTATCATTAAATTTTAGGGAGAATAAAAAGATGTTCTGGAAGGAGGTAAATAAAGTGCGTAAGACAAGGGAGCAAATGGAAACTTCAGTGAAGGGCGCTAATGGGGAAGTGATAACAAGTAGTGGTGATGTGAGAAGGAGATGGAGTGAGTATTTTGAAGGTTTGTTGAATGTGTTTGATGATAGAGTGGCAGATATAGAGTGTCTTGGTCGAGGTGGTGTGCAAAGTGAGAGGGTTGGGGAAAATGATTTGGTAAACAGAGAAGAGGTAGTAAAAGCTTTGCGGAAGATGAAAGCCAGCAAGCAGCAGGTTTGGATGGTATTGCAGTGGAATTTATTAAAAAAGGGGGGACTGTATTGTTGATTGGTTGGTAAGGTTATTTAATGTATGTATGACTCATGCGCAAAAGATGCTTGTGGCATGAGAAGAGTGGGAGGTGGGTTGATTAGAAAGGGTAGTGAGTGGTGGGATGAAGAAGTAAGAGTATTAATGAAAGAGAAGAGAGAGGCATTTGGACGATTTTTGCAGGGAAAAAATGCAATTGAGTGGGAGATGTATAAAAGAAAGAGACAGGTCAAGAGAAAGGTGCAAGAGGTGAAAAAAAGGGCAAATGAGAGTTGGGGTGAGAGAGTATCATTAAATTTTAGGGAGAATAAAAAGATGTTCTGGAAGGAGGTAAATAAAGTGCATAAGACAAGGGAGCAAATGGGAACTTCGGTGAAGGGCGCAAGTGGGGAGGTGATAACAAGTAGTGGTGATGTGAGAAGGAGATGGAGTGAGTATTTTGAAGGTTTGTTGAATGTGTTTGATGAGAGAGTGGCAGATATAGGGTGTTTTGGTCGAGGTGGTGTGCAAAGTGAGAGGGTTAGGGAAAATGATTTGGTAAACAGAGAAGAGGTAGTGAAAGCTTTGCGGAAGATGAAAGCCGGCAAGGCAGCAGATTTGGATGGTATTGCAGTGGAATTTATTAAAAAAGGGGGTGACTGTATTGTTGACTGGTTGGTAAGGTTATTTAATGTATGTATGACTCATGGTGAGGTGCCTGAGGATTGGCGGAATGCGTGCATAGTGCCATTGTACACAGGCAAAGGGGATAAGAGTGAGTGCTCAAATTACAGAGGTATAAGTTTGTTGAGTATTCCTGGTAAATTATATGGGAGGGTATTGATTGAGAGGGTGAAGGCATGTACAGAGCATCAGATTGGGGAAGAGCAGTGTGGTTTCAGAAGTGGTAGAGGATGTGTGGATCAGGTGTTTGCTTTGAAGAATGTATGTGAGAAATACTTAGAAAAGCAAATGGATTTGTATGTAGCATTTATGGATCTGGAGAAGGCATATGATAGAGGTGATAGAGATGCTCTGTGGAAGGTATTAAGAATATATGGTGTGGGAGGAAAGTTGTTAGAAGCAGTGAAAAGTTTTTATCGAGGATGTAAGGCATGTGTACGTGTAGGAAGAGAGGAAAGTGATTGGTTCTCAGTGAATGTAGGTTTGCGGCAGGGGTGTGTGATGTCTCCATGGTTGTTTAATTTGTTTATGGATGGGGTTGTTAGGGAGGTAAATGCAAGAGTTTTGGAAAGAGGGGCAAGTATGAAGTCTGTTGGGGATGAGAGAGCTTGGGAAGTGAGTCAGTTGTTGTTCGCTGATGATACAGCGCTGGTGGCTGATTCATGTGAGAAACTGCAGAAGCTGGTGACTGAGTTTGGAAAAGTGTGTGGAAGAAGAAAGTTAAGAGTAAATGTGTATAAGAGCAAGGTTATTAGGTACAGTAGGGTTGAGGGTCAAGTCAATTAGAAGGTGAGTTTGAATGGAGAAAAACTGGAGGAAGTGAAGTGTTTTAGATATCTGGGAGTGGATCTGGCAGCGGATGGAACCATGGAAGCGGAAGTGGATCATAGGGTGGGGGAGGGGGCGAAAATCCTGGGGGCCTTGAAGAATGTGTGGAAGTCGAGAACATTATCTCGGAAAGCAAAAATGGGTATGTTTGAAGGAATAGTGGTTCCAACAATGTTGTATGGTTGCGAGGCGTGGGCTATGGATAGAGTTGTGCGCAGGAGGATGGATGTGCTGGAAATGAGATGTTTGAGGACAATGTGTGGTGTGAGGTGGTTTGATCGAGTAAGTAACGTAAGGGTAAGAGAGATGTGTGGAAATAAAAAGAGCGTGGTTGAGAGAGCAGAAGAGGGTGTTTTGAAATGGTTTGGGCACATGGAGAGAATGAGTGAGGAAAGATTGACCAAGAGGATATATGTGTCGGAGGTGGAGGGAACGAGGAGAAGAGGGAGACCAAATTGGAGGTGGAAAGATGGAGTGAAAAGGATTTTGTGTGATCGGGGCCTGAACATGCAGGAGGGTGAAAGGAGGGCAAGGAATAGAGTGAATTGGAGCGATGTGGTATACAGGGGTTGACGTGCTGTCAGTGGATTGAATCAAGGCATGTGAAGCGTCCGGGGTAAACCATGGAAAGCTGTGTAGGTATGTATATATATATATATATATATATATATATATATATATATATATATATATATATATATATATATATGTAATTTTCCAAAAGAAGGAACAGAGAAGAGGGCCAGGTGAGGATATTCCCTCAAAGGCCCAGTCTTCTGTTCTTAACGCTACCTCGCTATCGCGGGAAATAGCGAATAGTATGGAAAAAAAAAAAAAAAAAAAAAAAATATATATATATATATATATATATATATATATATATATATATATATATATATATATATATATATATATACACACACACACACACACACGGACATACATATATATACATGTACCTAATTCATACTGACTGCCCTTATTCATTCCCGTCGCCATCCCGCCACACATGAAATGACAACCCCCTCCCCCCGCATGTGCGCGAGGTAGCGTTAGGAAAAGACAACAAAGGCCACATTCGTTCACACTCAGTCTCTAGCTGTCATGTATAATTCACCGAAACCACAGCTCCCTTTCCACATCCAGGCCCTACAAAACTTTCCATGGTTTACCCCAGACGCTTCACATCCCCTGGTTCAATCCATTGACAGCACGTCGATCCCCGTATACCACACTGTTCCAGTTAACTCTATTACTTGCTTGCCTTTCACCCTCCTGCATGTTCAGGCCCCGATCACTCAAAATCTTTTTCACTCCATCTTTCCACCTCCAATTTGGTCTCCCACTTCTCGTTCCCTCCACCTCTGACACATATATCCTCTTTGACAATCTTTCCTCACTAATTCTCTCCATGTGCCCAAACCATTTCAACACACCCTCTTCTGCTCTCTCAACCACACTCTTTTTATTACCACACATCTCTCTTACCCATTCATTACTTACTCGATGAAACCACCTCACACCACATATTGTCCTCAGTATTACATCATATACTATCATATATTACATCATATACTATGACGATGGAATCAGGCATGTCCAACTGTTAAAACAGAATAATGGATTAGAAGCTGGCACGCACACCACCAAAGGTAGTCTCGCCTACATTAAAACAGGCCCCACCCCTACCTACCTAAACCAGGCCACACCTTATCTACTTAAATCAAGCCCCACCAAACCTCGCTCACCCACCAACGTTGGGCCTATCACTCTAACATTATCTACATAAATCAAGCCTCACCAAATCTCACCTTACTTGGGCAGAAGCAAGCCATAGTAGTTAAACCAAAAGGTTGTCATTTCCCAAAGTTGATTTCGATGCAGAACTAAAATGGACTTTCCTCCAGAGTATAATGTACCCAGCCTGCATAAGTTATTCAGTGCTCCAGCAGGGTAGAATATACCAATTCAGTCCAGTAAGCAGTACAAGTTAAGTTGAAAATAGAAGGAAGGCAACGACAAGATTCCTCATGACTCCAAGACATAACTGGATAGTGTCTTCCAAGGTGTAGAAGACCACCAAGGTTGCTCAACATAGAACAGCGATGGACTGAAACAGCCTGGGATGCGAGTCCTTCAGGAAGAAAATATGGTCACAGACCAAGTCTTGTGGTAGAAGACAGTTCGAAAGAAACATATGGTCCTCTCCGTCTGATTATCAAATTCACTACAGCTTTGTTATCTTTTGGTGTAGCCAGGTGAACAAAATCCAGTACACAGTTGTAGCTGAAAATATGTGATTTTTATTACGTTACTTAAGTAAATCTATTCTGGTTGGTTTTTATCTACATAGCATAAGTGGTATGTTTTGGCCTCTTGTGGATATCCGTCACACACTGGTGTGGAGGACAGCGCGGAAGGCACACTGGCACTCATGTCTCTGGAGTGTCTTTTAACGACTATGATCCGGTCATCAGGGGATGTAGTACCATGACGATGGTCCAGGTGCCTCGGGAGGGAAGAGTTTCCTCGAATTTCATATTTCATCCGATGGCACCTTATACTCACTTTAGTTTGCTGGGCTGTATCAGACCACGTCCTCAACAAATATATCTTCGTGTGAAGCTCTTGCAAATTTCCTCTAATATGAAATTCGCCCGCCGCTTCATCATGGTATTGATACTAATTCAACCTGGACACCGCCAAAGAGCGACGTCGTAACAATAATTTCACCAGGACTTTAGCGAGATTGATAAGAATGTACCCAGCAACCTTGAGGGTTAAGCTTAGCCAGGGATGAGTACAGGACGAGGGAGGGTGCGGGCCCTCACACTACACCAGCAGATATTTTAGTTCACCGAGAAATAATTATACAACACCTACTGCTTGGGTCGTCTTGCGACGCAGGCCTTTCTCAAAAACTTTGCGTCGGCAGTATATAGTACAAGCGCTAGTCCAAGGTAGAACGTTTAACGACAGTTGTACCACTGTGTCTGTACTTGGCCAATTAAACGGCAGACATGATACTCAACAATCTCTGAGTGGATGAGCAAAATATACGTCATTTCCCCCATATACATTTTTCGTGTATATTCCTGGCACGGTTAACAAGACAAGCATGTTCCTCGCCTGACCTGAGAACTTAGTTCAAAACTCCTTTTAGCTAATACATATAATTGCAGAATGTGGTCATCACGCTCATTAAGATTCGTGGCAACGCAAGTGAACCTTCCTCTAGATTTCACGTGAGTCGTTTCATATGCGTTCACTACAAACCCTTCCAAGCCAACTTGTAGCGTAGCCTCTCACCGTACAGTTTGTCGGCGGCGGGACTTGGGATATGTTCATTCCACTTACCATGTTATCCTCACGTGGCGTGAGGCTAACCGTGCTGTTACCAGTCTTGTCCAGACCATTTTTCATACACATGACTCGTTATGTTTACTTTAAATGACAAGGAAAATACCACGTGATTATTATTTGTTACGGGAGAAGGCTAAATTTACACCTGTGTTGCCCCGTCACAACCTGGTGTATATAATGTTTGTACTACTACTACTACACCCCGCCCCCACATACATATGACCCAGGAGGTAGGGTACACCAGACCCAGGATACTATCATGACGGTACGTGTACACCCAGGTCTGAGGCCGTACCGGGGGAAGGTGAGCAGCAAGTGCCTGCGGGTGCTGGGCGCGGTGTGGCGGGCCACCTTCGCACGGGTCGGGGAGGACTGGGTCTTCCTGGCCGTCCTGGGGGTCGTCATGGCCATCATATCCTTCATCATGGACTACGGCATCGCCATGTGTAATAAAGGTACGTACGTATGTATGTATCTCTTCCTTCCTCCCCTACCATCCTGACCTTCCCTCTGTCCATCTTGGTAGCTTTAGATCATGATTTATCTGTACGTACACATACCTGTGGCTATATTTGTCTCTCTGTCTGCTTCTGTGCAGTTACATAATTGTAATTACATATTTGTGTGTGTGTGTGTGTGTGTGGAGAGAGAGAGAGAGAGAGAGAGAGAGAGAGAGAGAGAGAGAGAGAGAGAGAGAGAGAGAGAGAGAGAGAGAATTGCAAAGCGTTACGTACATACAGACCCAAAGTCCAAGCGAGGTGGTCTGGCCTTAACGATACCTTACAAAACATAAAACGGCCTTGAAAGCAGTTGAAGAAAAGATAGAGTCGGTACGAGTGGCGTAGGGGCGACGATAGTTACGTGTGAGCAGATGAACTCCACCTTAGTAAGGTATATGTTAACACGAAATCAGCAGCTGAGGTGTATGTGCCATGCTGTGTCCACCTGGCGGGGAGGTGCATCACACTGTCACTGGAGACAACCCTTCCCAGGAGAGTGTACCCTGCGGCAAGACGGTGCGACCCTTGCATACGACGGTGCGAAGGTCGTACTATAGTGTTAAAGGCTCATATCATGGTGCTCAAGTGGCTGACGACCAAACGAGAGTCGTCAGGAGTAGAGTGTCAGTGAAAGATAGAGTAAGTATGCGAGTGGACTGAGGCAACAGTTGTAGAGAATGATGTAATATTTCAAGATCCAAATGAGATATTCAAAGATATTGTCACTTCAGGACGCAACCGGGCCAACACAGCCTGCAGGTCTTGAAAGCATTGAAATATCTGGAAAAAAACATAAAGAGACTGCTGGAGGTATATAGGGCTCACGGTCCTCATGACGTGGCCAGATTTACTGAAGGATTTGTTCCACGTGTTCTAGAGGAGGGTAGAGGTAAGAGAGTGGAAGAAGGGCACATGTGCTACTTGATATCATTAAGGGGAGCAGGGTGTTGCACTGAGCGACAAAGTCTTCTGACAAATTTACAATTGAAATACTTGAAAAAATAATTGGAAAGCAAACGGATGACTGCTTGCAAGGGAGAAACTGCTTGATTGAGAGTAAATGCGCATGCTGTTACAGGATATGTGTAACTCATCACTTAGACCTGTGTGATAGATGTCCATTATAGATACAAGGTAAGCATGGGCGGGCCAGCCAGTGCCTGTACCATATATCAGGTTTGTAAAGAAAGCGGATCTTCGGGCAGGAGTTAGGAAGAAACTCCTTGTATGGACAGAATCTTAGCTGGATGGAGAGGAACAAATGTCATAGGAGCCTTTGGAAGCGGCTGGAGGCTGGGATGATTGATTCCCAGCACTTGACTAATGCAGTTTGTGGACGATGCCTTGGTCATGCGGGAAGTAAGTGCCATGATCATGCGGGAAGTAAAGTCATGAAAATTTGATCAACTTGATACCAGGCAAGAGAAATAGAGTTGGTGTGATGTGTTGTTGATGAGATACAACACAAGTAAACATGGTATGTACTGAGGATGGCACACGGTGAAAGATCAACTCCAAACTAATATTATCCAGCAGGAAATATGCTGCAGGAATTTGCGTTTGAGAAGAACTTGTTAATCAACGTTGTAACTTACTTGTCGCCAGAATCTCACCTTAGAAAAATTTAAGGAAGATTAACTGTTTACAAATATTAGAATCTCATAAGTACGTATTGAACCAAAACTGGACTATGTTACTCAAGTATGGTCATCACACTTTTAGAAGAACAAAGAACTAACTGAGAATGTTCAGTGGAGGGCAACAATGATGGTACCAGAGTTAAGATGGCTGAGTTACGCGACGGGTTAGAGACCACAAATTTGTCCATCGTAAAAGACAAAAGAATAAGAGGTGACTTGAGTACAACCTTATGTTTGGAAACAAGCTTGGTGTCACCCACTTCGAAAGATGCACGGAATGAGTATAACAGGATAAGAAATGAAGAACAAATGAACTTTGAAAAAGATATTGTGGTCAAGGCAGGTGAAAATCCAAAAGTTTTCCATCAGATCATCAGGTCAATTGTCAGTTAAGGAAGAGCGAGTCATAGTAAGGCTTCAAATGGAAAATATGTTGAGGATGATGCAAGTATATGTAAGGAACTTAGTAATAAGTTCAAAAGTTTTACCATAGTGAAAAACACCAAAGCTTCACCACCAGTGAAATGGAATGGGAGTTTTTGGAAATCGTTGAGATATTTAGAAAGATATACATAAGATATACATAAGTATACTTATGTAAGTAGGAGAGATGGCCAGAGAGCGTTATTGGATTACGTGTTAATTGACAGGCGTGCGAAAGAGAGACTTTTGGATGTTAATGTGCTGAGAGGTGCAACTGGAGGGATGTCTGATCATTATCTTGTGGAGGCTAAGGTGAAGATTTGTATGGGTTTTCAGAAAAGAAGAGTGAATATTGGGGTGAAGAGGGTGGTGAGAGTAAGTGAGCTTGGGAAGGAGACCTGTGTGAGGAAGTACCAGGAGAGACTGAGTACAGAATGGAAAAAGGTGAGAACAATGGAAGTAAGGGGAGTGGGGGAGGAATGGGATGTATTTAGGGAATCAGGGATGGATTGCGCAAAAGATGCTTGTGGCATGAGAAGAGTGGGAGGTGGGTTGATTAGAAAGGGTAGTGAGTGGTGGGATGAAGAAGTAAGAGTATTAGTGAAAGAGAAGAGAGAGGCATTTGGACGATTTTTGCAGGGAAAAAATGCAATTGAGTGGGAGATGTATAAAAGAAAGAGACAGGAGGTCAAGAGAAAGGTGCAAGAGGTGAAAAAAAGGGCAAATGAGAGTTGGGGTGAGAGAGTATCATTAAATTTTAGGGAGAATAAAAAGATGTTCTGGAAGGAGGTAAATAAAGTGCGTAAGACTAGGGAGCAAATGGGAACATCAGTGAAGGGCGCAAATGGGGAGGTGATAACAAGTAGTGGTGATGTGAGAAGGAGATGGAGTGAGTATTTTGAAGGTTTGTTGAATGTGTTTGATGATAGAGTGGCAGATATAGGGTGTTTTGGTCGAGGTGGTGTGCAAAGTGAGAGGGTTAGGGAAAATGATTTGGTAAACAGAGAAGAGGTAGTGAAAGCTTTGCGGAAGATGAAAGCCGGCAAGGCAGCAGGTTTGGATGGTATTGCAGTGGAATTTATTAAAAAAGGGGGTGACTGTATTGTTGACTGGTTGGTAAGGTTATTTAATGTATGTATGACTCATGGTGAGGTGCCTGAGGATTGGCGGAATGCGTGCATAGTGCCATTGTACAAAGGCAAAGGGGATAAGAGTGAGTGCTCAAATTACAGAGGTATAAGTTTGTTGAGTATTCCTGGTAAATTATATGGGAGGGTATTGATTGAGAGGGTGAAGGCATGTACAGAGCATCAGATTGGGGAAGAGCAGTGTGGTTTCAGAAGTGGTAGAGGATGTGTGGATCAGGTGTTTGCTTTGAAGAATGTATGTGAGAAATACTTAGAAAAGCAAATGGATTTGTATGTAGCATTTATGGATCTGGAGAAGGCATATGATAGAGTTGATAGAGATGCTCTGTGGAAGGTATTAAGAATATATGGTGTGGGAGGAAAGTTGTTAGAAGCAGTGAAAAGTTTTTATCGAGGATGTAAGGCATGTGTACGTGTAGGAAGAGAGGAAAGTGATTGGTTCTCAGTGAATGTAGGTTTGCGGCAGGGGTGTGTGATGTCTCCATGGTTGTTTAATTTGTTTATGGATGGGGTTGTTAGGGAGGTAAATGCAAGAGTTTTGGAAAGAGGGGCAAGTATGAAGTCTGTTGGGGATGAGAGAGCTTGGGAAGTGAGTCAGTTGTTGTTCGCTGATGATACAGCGCTGGTGGCTGATTCATGTGAGAAACTGCAGAAGCTGGTGACTGAGTTTGGTAAAGTGTGTGGAAGAAGAAAGTTAAGAGTAAATGTGAATAAGAGCAAGGTTATTAGGTACAGTAGGGTTGAGGGTCAAGTCAGTTGGGAGGTGAGTTTGAATGGAGAAAAACTGGAGGAAGTGAAGTGTTTTAGATATCTGGGAGTGGATCTGGCAGCGGATGGAACCATGGAAGCGGAAGTGGATCATAGGGTGGGGGAGGGGGCGAAAATTCTGGGGGCCTTGAAGAATGTGTGGAAGTCGAGAACATTATCTCGGAAAGCAAAAATGGGTATGTTTGAAGGAATAGTGGTTCCAACAATGTTGTATGGTTGCGAGGCGTGGGCTATGGATAGAGTTGTGCGCAGGAGGATGGATGTGCTGGAAATGAGATGTTTGAGGACAATGTGTGGTGTGAGGTGGTTTGATCGAGTGAGTAACGTAAGGGTAAGAGAGATGTGTGGAAATAAAAAGAGCGTGGTTGAGAGAGCAGAAGAGGGTGTTTTGAAGTGGTTTGGGCACATGGAGAGAATGAGTGAGGAAAGATTGACCAAGAGGATATATGTGTCGGAGGTGGAGGGAACGAGGAGAAGAGGGAGACCAAATTGGAGGTGGAAAGATGGAGTGAAAAAGATTTTGTGTGATCGGGGCCTGAACATGCAGGAGGGTGAAAGGAGGGCAAGGAATAGAGTGAATTGGAGCGATGTGGTATACCGGGGTTGACGTGCTGTCAGTGGATTGAATCAAGGCATGTGAAGCGTCTGGGGTAAACCATGGAAAGCTGTGTAGGTATGTATATTTGCGTGTGTGGACGTATGTATATACATGTGTATGGGGGGGGGGGGTTGGGCCATTTCTTTCGTCTGTTTCCTTGCGCTACCTCGCAAACGCGGGAGACAGCGACAAAGTATAATAATAAAAAAAAAAGAAATTTAGAAAGATGTTAACAGAATACGAGGACTTCTGCAGATACATCAGAATTATCGTTCAATATGTCTGTGGAAAGTGGCATAATGTTAAGGGAATGGAGAAGGGCAAACGTCACAACTACATTTAAGAAGACCGAGAATAGGCGCTGACCTTCAGACAAGGCTCACTAACGAGCGTAGTATGTAAGGTTCTGGAAAAGAGTATTAGAAAGCAAGTGAATGGCTTTCTACAGAGGAGAAACTACGCAACTGAGACAACATGGTTTTATGGGAAGGGGAGGTCTTATGTAACTAACCTCTTGTTTTTCTACGAGATAGTGAGCTCTGTCCAGGACAAAAGGGAAGTCTGGATAAACTGTGAGTATCTGGACTACCAGAAAGCATTTGACACCTTATCGCATGGGAGCCTGTTTGAGATGTATCAGGCAGGAATAAGGGAGAAACACCCTTGATGGATGGAAGATTATCTCAGTAAGAGGGAACGGACTCATGTTAGTGGATCCTTTTCGACATGGGTCGAGGTGGCCAGCGGAGAGCCACAGGGTTCGGTTCTGGGACTATTACTCTTCTTGATCTATATCAATGACTTGTCTGAAGGTATAGAATCTTACCTGAATATATTTGCAGATGATGTACAGGTCACGAGGAAACTGAAAAGCGAGGACTGCAACAGCAAACAAGGGGACCTAAACAGACCCTAAAGTTAGTCTGATAAATGAGTGATGAATTTTACCTCAAGAAAATGTAAAGTAATGAGGATGGGAGAAAGACGTCCTCAAAATTATCTAGCAGGGGGTAAGCTTCAGGACTCTGTGTGAGATATCCTTGGGAGTCTACATCGTCGCCAGAGTCCCGCATTAGTAGAACAATAATGAAGACCAACTGTCTGCTGGCAGATATCACAAGAGCCTTCAAGGAAATATTTCGCAAGCTGTTCATACCCTGAATAATGCCAAAACTAGAATATCCTTCTCAGGTTTGGTTACCGCACCTAAAGAAACACTAAGAACTAATAAAGAAGATCCAAAGGAGGACACCTAAGATGGTACCAGAATCAAGGGAGTTAAGTTACAGGGGAAGGCTGGAATCTTTAAATTTATCTACCCTAGAAGAGAGAAGAGTGAGGGGTGACCTGATCATAACTTTTGAATTTTTAGAACGGATCGACGATGTTGATGATAGATAGAGCTACTAGAGAACATAACATGAAATTTTCAAGCTAAAAGACTGTTAAAGAAGATGTGAACAAGAAATTGTATGATAAGAGTGGTGGATTAATGGACAAGATCACCTGAGACTATGGTTAATGCAGACAGCGTTAATAAATTCAAGAGGTTGTGTATGATAGTAGAGAGTCTTTAAGAGATGGGGAGGCCACGAGTGTAAAACTCCCTCCCCGTACAGTTCACATACAGTAGGTAGGTAATCACACACACACACCAGCTTAAGCCAGGTACCCATTCATCGACCAGCCCCAACGGTTGAATCAATTTCTGTTGGGTGTGGGACCGACTGCCACGCTCAGGATCCGAACCCATGTAGGCCCGTGCTGATTCATGGACGGTTGCGTTAACGACTACACCACGACAGCCCTTGTGTTTGTGGCAATGTTATGAATAATCTAGTGTGTTGCAGTGCTGGTAGTACTATTGGGTGTTGCAATGCTGGTAATATTGTTTTGTGTGTTGCAGCCTGGTAATATTGTTGTGTGTTGCAGCCTGGTAATATTGTAGGGTTGCAGACTGGTAATATTGTGTTGCAGCACTGGTGATATTGTTGTGTGTTGCAGCTCTGGTAATATTGTTATGTGTTGCAGCTCTGATGATTTTGTCGTGTGTTTTGCAGCACTGGTAATAGTGTGTGTGTGTGTGTGTGTGTGTGTGTGTGTTGCGGTGCTGGTAATACTAGTGTGTGTTGCATTGCTGGTAATACTGTTGTTTGTGTTGCAGCATTGGTGATATTGTTCTTAGTATTGCAGCTCTGGTAATATTGTTGTGTGTTGCAGCACTGGATATATTGTTGTGTGTGTTGCGGTTCTGGTAATATTGTGTGTGCAGCTCTGGTAATATTATTGTGTGTTGCAGCACTCCATATATATTGTGTGTTGCAGTTCTGGTAATATTGTTGTGTGTGTTGCAGCTCTGGTAATATAGTTGTGTGTTGCAGCTCTGGTAATATTGTTGTGTGTTGCAGCTCTGGTAATACTAATGTGTGTGTTGCAGCTCTGGTGATATTGTTGTGTATGTTGCACACTGGTAATATTGTTGTGTTGCAGCTCTGGTAATATTGTTGTGTGTTGCAGCTCTGGTAATATTGTTGTGTGTTGCAGCTCTGGTAATATTGTTGTGTATGTTGCAGCACTGGTGATATTGTTGTGTGTTGCAGCTCTGGTAATACTAATGTGTGTGTTGCAGCTCTGGTTATATTGTTGTGTATGTTGCACCTCTGGTAATATTGTTGTGTGTTGCAGCTCTGGTAATACTGTTGTTAGTGTTGCAGCTCTGGTAATATTGTTGTGTGTTGCAGCTCTGGTAATGTTTGTGTTGCATCTCTGGTAATATTGTTGTGTGTTGCAGCTCTGGTGATATTGTTGTGTGTTGCAGCTCTGGTAATACTGTTGTTAGTGTTGCAGCTCTGGTGATATTGTTGTGTGTTGCATCTCTGGTAATATTGTTGTGTGTGTTGCAGCTTTGGTAATATTGTTTTGTGTTGCAGCACTGATAACATTGTTGTGTGTTGCAGCTCTGGTAATATCGTTGTGTGTGTTGCAGCTCTGGTAATATTGTTGTGTGTTTTGCAGCTTTGGTAGTATTGTTGTGTGTTGCAGCACTGGTAATATTGTTGTGTGTGTTGCAGCACTGGTAATATTGTTGTGTGTTGCAGCTCTGGTAATATTGTTGTGTGTGTTGCAGCTCTTGTAATATTATTGTGTGTGTTGCACCTCTGGTATAATTATTGTGTGTTGCACACTGGATATATTGTTGTGTGTGTTGCAGCTCTGGTAATATTATTGTGTGTGTTGCAGCACTGCTAATATTGTTATGTGTGTGTTGCAGCTCTGGTAATATTGTTTTGTGTGTTACAGCACTGCTAATATTGTTATGTGTGTGTTGCAGCTCTGGTAATATTATTGTGTGTGTTGTAGCACTGGTAATATTGTTGTTTGTGTTGCAGCTTTGGTAGTATTGTTTTGTGTGTTGCAGCTCTGGTAATATTGATATGTTTGTGTTGCAGCTCTGGTAATATTATTATGTGTATTGCAGCACTGGTTATATTGTTGTGTGTGTGTTGCAGCTCTGGTAATATTATTATGTGTGTTGCAGCTCTGGTTATATTGTTGTGTGTGTTGCAGCACGGATCTGGTTGTACCGGGACCTGGCAAGCCATACAGCACTACAGTACCTGGCCTGGGTCTCCCTGCCTGTTTGTCTGATCCTCTTCTCTGCTGGCTTCGTGCACATCCTCGCGCCGCAGGCTGTCGGTCAGTAAGCCACTCATCAATCATTCTTCCTCATTTTGCCTCTCGTAACTTCATCCTCACTTCACCCTCACCCATTCCGTATTAGTCTAATGCATTTGTCTTTCTCCTGCCTCTTATGTAACTATCAACTTCTGACCTGTTTATAAGTCATATTTCCTGTACTATTTGTGTGGTGTATGGTAAGACCCATCGAAGATATGCCCCTTCATATCAGCACTCTGTCATACCACGGAAGTTGTCCAGTCTGTGTGAGTACCAATCGCTCTTTCTCTCTACTCATTAAGATTACTCATTGATAGACTTAGATTTCCATTAATGTGTCACCCCACTCACAACTTCCTTAACGCATGATCAATCATTGTTGGTAACATCTTAATATCCCACTTTCTCAGTGACTGATTCACTGAACCTGGCCCTCTCACCTGCCCCTCTCCATAACTATCTATATCTCTGACACCCGCTTCCTCCGGGAACTCCCATCAAGTGATGACCACAGCAAAAGTCTCCACTTATCCCTGTCATTACATCCTCCCTGACATACGCCATTCTACACATTCTTCCTCTGTTTCTCTACCTCTAGTATTCCTCCACCCTTTTTGCCCATGTCACAGGTTGTCTTCCATTCATACCAACCACGTTAATTGTACTGTCATACACACTCCTTGTAAATTCCCAGTGTTGCATTCTTTCCTCATGACCAAATCACCTCAAAGTATTACGTTTCACCCATTCTAGCAATCCACAATTCACTCCCTTTGCATTCTTTGCCATACAACATCTCTTATACACCCTTTCATTTCTTTCTTCATTCCATCTAGTCACACCACATACTCTCAAATAGCTCTTTTCCACAGCCTGGATTCTTACCCTCTGTGCCTCGTTCTACATCCATGTTTCAGCTGCATAAGTCAGGGTTGGGAAGACTGTGCTGTCCCTTAATCCTCTCCTCTTTTCCATACCTCTACCCTTCATTATTCTATTAAAGGACCTATTGTCTCCTCTACCCTGTACTACTCTCTCCCTTATCTCTCCTTCCATATCACCACATTTACCCAAGACAGCTCCCTGATATTTAAATTCCCTCACTTTTTCCAGTTCTTCCCTCCTCCCATATCCACAGCACAATTTAGTGCACTTTCTTGTTTCACTCTATATGGTTTTACAAAATTTATTCTTTCCTTCCGTTTCCTTTCAAATACCATTACTTGCATTTACCTTTAATCACACGCTTACATCATAAAACACACTTACAACCCTCTGCAACTCCTCTTCACTCTCCACAAACAACACCGTATCATCTGCAAACAGGCTTACCCCTAGCCACCATACCTCACTGCTACTGGGTGATTTGAATGCGAAGGTGAAAAATGTAGCAGTAGAGGGTATAATTGGTGTACATAGGGTATTCAGTGTTGTGAATGGAAATGGTGAAGAGCTTGTGGATTTATGTGCTGAAAAAAAATTGGTGATTGGGAATACTTGTTTTAAAAGGGAGACATACATAAGTATGCATATGTGAGAAGGAGAGATGGTCAAAGGGCATTATTGGAGTACGTGTTAATTGATAGTTGTGTAAAAGAGAGACTTTTGGATGTTAATGTGCTGAGAATGGCAGCTAGTGGGATGTCTGATCACTATCTTGTGGAGGGAAAGATTAAGATTTGTAGAGGTTCTCAAAAGAATATGAGAGAATGTCGGGGAGAAGAGAGTGGTGAGATTAAGGAAGTATGGAAAGGAGAATTGTGTGTAAGAAATACCTGGAGATACTGAGTTTAAAATGGCAAAAGGTCTTAGCAAATGACATGAGGGGAGTACGTGAGGAATGCGATGTATTTAGGAAAGCAATGATGGCATGTGCAAGAGTTGCATGTAGCATGAGAAAGGTAGATGTTCGGATTAAAAAGGTAGTGAGTGGTAGGATGGAGATGTAGTCGTTAGAGAAAGAGAAAAGACAGGCGTTTGGAAGGTACTTCCTTGGAAGGACTGCAAATGACTGGGAGATGTACTGAAGAAGGTGGGAGGAGGTCAAGGGGAAGGTGCAAAAGTTGAAAAAGAGGGCAAATGGAGAATTGAGGTGAGAGAGCATCATTTAATTTTAGGGAAGAGAAAAAGATGTTTTGAAAGGAAGCAAATAATGTACGAAAGACAAGAGAACAAATTGGAACATCGATGAAGGGGGCAAGAGGGGAAGGGATATCAGGCAGTGATGGTGTGAGATGTGGAGGGAGAGTATTTTGAAGGATTGTTCAATGTGTTTGGTGCGAGTGGCTGATGTAGGATTTTGGTTGGGGTGGTGTGTAAAGTGAGAGAGTCAGGGAGGGGGGTTTGATGAAAAGAGAAGAGGTGGTAAAAGCCTTGCGGAAGATGAAATCCAGCAACACGGCAAGAGTGGATGATGTTGCAGTAAGATTAATTAAAGAAGGAGGTGAATGTGTTATTGATTAGATGGTAATGACATTCATTGTATATATGGATCACTGTGAAGTGTCTGAAGATTGGCGGACTGCATTTATAGTGCCATTGTACAAAGTCAAAGGGGATGAAGGTGAGTGTTCAAACTACAGAGGCATACGTTTGTTGAGTATACCTGGTAAATTATATGGGAGAGTGTTGATTGGAAGGATGAAGGCATGAACAGAACATCAGACTGGGGAGGAGCAGTGTGGTTTCATAAGTGTACAGGATGTGTAGGTCAGGTGTTTGCATTGAAGAATGTGTGTGAGAAATACTTAGAAAAACAGATGCATTTGTATGTGGCATTTATGAATCTGAAGAAGGCATATGATAGGGTTGATAGAGATGCTTTGTGGAGAAGTTTTTATCAAGGGTGTAAGGCATGTGTACGATTATGAAGAGAGGAGAGTGACTGGTTCCCATTGAAGGTCGGTCTGCGGCAGTGGTGTGTGATGTCGCTATAATTGTTTAATTTGTTTATGGATTGAGTGGTTAGGAAGTTAAATGCAAGAGTTTTAGAGAGAGGAGTGAATATGCAGTCTGCTGGGGTTGAGAGGGCCTGGGAAGTGAGTCAGTTGTTCTTTGCCGATGATACAGCTGGTGGCTAATTCGAGTGAAAAACTGCAGAAGTTGGTAACTCAGTTTGGAAAAGTGTGTGAATTGAGAAAGTTGAGACTGAATGTGAATAAGAGCAAGGTTATTAGGTCCAGCAGGGTTAAGGGACAGGTTAGTTGGGATATTAAGTCTGAATGATAAGAATTGGAGGAAAAGTGCTTTGCATCCCTGGGAGTGGACTTAACAGCGAGTGGAACTATGTAAGCGGACGTGAGTCACAGGTTAGGGGAGGGGGCGAAGGTTTTGGGAGGGATGAAGAATAAGTGGAATGAGAGAACGTTATCTTGGAGAGCAAAAATGGGTGTTTCAACAATTAGTAGTTCCAACAATATTATATGGTTCCGAGGCATGGGCTATGAATAGGGTTGTCTGGAGGGTGGATGTTGGAAATGAAATGTTTGAGGACAATATGCAGTGTGAAGTGGTTTGATCGAGTAAGTAATGAAAGGGTAAGAGAGATGTGTGGAAATAAAAAGAGTGTGGTTGAGAGAGCAGAAGAGGGTGTATTGAAATGATTCAGACATATGGAAAGAATGAGTGAAGAAAGATTGACAAAGAGGATATATATGTCAGAAGTAGAGGGAACAAAAGGAAGAGGGTGACCAAATTGGAGATGGAAGGAATAGAGTGAGTTGGAATTATGTGATATACTAGGGTTGACGTGCTATTAATAGACTGAACCAGGGTATGTGAAACGACTGAGGTAAACCATGGAAAGATCTGTGGAGCCAGATGTGGATAGGGAGCTGTGGTTTCAATGCATTACACATGACATCTTGGGAATGAGTGAGAGCGGATGTGGCCTTTTTTTAGTCTGTTTTCCTGGTGCTACCTTGTTGAAGCAGGGTGTGGCAATGCTGTTTCATTTGGTGGGGTGGCGCTGGGAATGGATGAAGGTGAGCAGGTATAAATATGTACATGTGTGTATATGCATATGTATGTGCATGTATATGTATGTATTTGTAATTGTATGTTGATATGTATATGTGTAAGATGTATTTGTACGTGTATGTACGTGTATGTATATTTATTTATTTATTTATTTTGCTTTGTCGCTGTCTCCTGCATTTGCGAGGTAGCGCAAGGAAACAGACGAAAGAAATGGCCCTACCCACCCCCATACACATGTATATACATACACGTCCACACACGCAAATATACATACCCATACATCTCAATGTACACATATATATACACACACAGACACATACATATATACACATGCACACATTTCACACTGTCTGCCTTTATTCATTCCCATCGCCACCTCACCACACATGGAATAAGATCCCCTCCCCCCTCATGTGTGCGAGGTAGTGCTAGGAAAAGACAACAAAGGCCCCGTTCATTCACACTCAGTCTCTAGCTGCCATGCATTAATGCCCGAAACCACAGCTCCCTTTCCACATCCAGGCCCCACAGAACTTTCCATGGTTTACCCCAGATGCTTCACATGCCCTGATTCACTCCATTGACAGCACATCGACCCCGGTATACCACATCGATCCAATTCACTCTATTCCTTGCCCGCCTTTCACCCTCCTGAATATTCAGGCCCCGATCACTCAAAATCTTTTTCACTCCATCTTTCCACCTCCAATTTGGTCGCCCACTTCTCCTCGTTCCCTCCACCTCCGACACATATATCCTCTTGGTCAATCTTTCCTCACTCATTCTCTCCATGTGACCAAACCATTTTAATACACCCTCTTCTGCTCTCTCAGCCATGCTCTTTTTATTACCACACATCTCTCTTACCCTTTCATTACTTACTCGATCAAACCACCTCACACCACATATTGTCCTCAAACATCTCATTTCCAACACATCCACCTTCTTCCGTTCAACCCTATCTATAGCCCACGCCTCGCAACCATATAACATTGTTGGAACCACTATTTCTTCAAACATACCCATTTTTGCTTTCCAAGATAATGTTCTCGCCTTCCACACATTTTTCAATGCTCCCAGAACTTTCGCCCCCTACCCCACCCTGTGACTCACTTTCACTTCCATGGTTCCATCCACTGCCAAATCCACTCCCAGATATCTAAAACTCTTCATTTGATCCAGTTTTCCTCCATTCAAACTTACCTCCCAGTTGACTTGACCCTCAACCTTACTATACCTAATAACCTTGCTCTTATTCACATTTACTCTCGGCTTTCTTCTTTCACACACTTTACCAATCTCAGTCACCAGCTTCTGCAGTTTCTCACCCGAATCATCCACCAGCACTGTATCATCAGCGAACAACAACTGACTCACTTCCCAAGCTCTCTCATCCACAACAGACTGCATACTTGCCCCTCTTTCCAAAACTCTTGCATTCACCTCCCTAAAATCCCATCCATAAACAAATTAAACCACCATGGAGACATCACACACCACTGCCGTAAACCAACATTCACTGGGAACCAATCACTTTCCTCTCTGTCTACTCGTACAACTGTCTTACATCCTCGATAAAAACTTTTCATTGCTTCTAGCAACTTGCCTCCCTCCCCATGTACTCTTAATACCTTCCATAGAGCATCTCTATCAACTTTTATCATATGCCTTCTCCAGATTCATAAATGCTACATACAAATCCATCTGTTTTTCTAAGTATTTCTCACATACATTTTTCAAAGCAAACACCTGATCCACACATCCTCTACCACTTCTGAAACCACACTGCTCTTTCCCAATCTGATGCTCTGTACATGCCTTCACCCTCTCAATCAATACACTCCCATATAATTTCCCAGGAATACTCAACAAACTTATACCTCTGTAATTTGAACACTCACCTTTATCCCTTTTGCTTTTGTACAATGGCACTATGCATGCATTCTGCCAATCCTCAGGTACTTCACCATGAGCCATGCATACGTTGAATATCTTCACCAACCAGTCAACAACACAGTCACCCCCCTTTTTTAGAAAATTCCACTGCTATACTATCCAAACCCGTCGCCTTGCCAGCTTTCCTCTTCCGCAAAGCTTTCACTACCTCTTCTCTGTTCACCAAACCATTCTCCCTGACCCTCTGAATTCGCACACCACCCCGACCAAAACACTCTCTATGTGCCACTCTATCATCAAACACATTCAACAAACCTTCAAAATACTCACTCCATCCCCTTCTCACTTCATCACTACTTGTTATTACCTCCCTATACACCCTAGCCTATTCCAGGTACCCATTTCATCAACCAGTCCCCAGGAGTGGATGAACATCTGGATGGACCATGGACCAATTACATGATAACAGAATTTTTATAGGAAAAAAAACATATAAAGGACCCCATCTTGATGGTAACCTTTTTGGTGGATCTATGGCAAGTAACAATGCTTCGTTGCTAACCTGTGTTTCTCTGAGGTTCGATGTTGGGCAGTTTCATAGCTGTCATAACGGTTAACTGAAATCATTTGCCAATTTATCTCTCTACTGTAGGGAAGCCTTTTCCTGACATTGTATTATGGGATTTGATAGATTATGAATGTACAAATTTGTTTCTTGAAGTGTTTTCACTTTCTTAATTTTCCTTAGCTTTTATGTATTAAGTTCTGTAAACTTCATCAGCCTCATTTCAGGAGTGTATATCAGAGCTCTGGCTTATGGAATTTACATGTACATATTCTAAGCCTTTGCATAGTCTGGAGGAGCACTTATGATTATACCTGTAATTTTTGTTTATCTTCTCAAACCCATCACAGTTGGTTTGGAACCCCTTCTAAATGTTCGTAGAGGATTCAGGTTCTAGATTTAGAAATTCTGTGTTTTGAATTCTTTTCTAGCCTTGTAAAACATCAAGGCTAGTGATTCTGCAAGAGTGGCCTATGGTAACTCCCTTTGATAAGTTTATAAGGTTCATGTCTTAGTATTTACTGACGAAGTGTTCTTCAATCTGTTCATCTCTCTTTCACAACCTGTAAGGGTTCTCGTAAGTTCCAGTTTTCTTGCAGACTGAGAATATTCTCTCTGACCAAATAGCATTTCACCAGTTCACAATGAAACTTTCTTCTTGATAGCCCTTTGAAAAGAAAAGAGTTTGCAAACTATATTGCAGTGTCTCATAGCCAATGAAAAATTGATGAATCACTTTGATCATTAGAGATTCTAAAGGGAACATCTTTTAGTATCTAGGTATCTTAAAACCTTTCTCATTATAAAACATGACAGCTTTTTTCATTGGAGGTTCCAGTCTCAGACAAAAGTCCACACCAAAGTTGGGCCTTAATTGAAACATACAGAGGTTAATGAAAAGGAAAAAGAAGAGACTAGGAAAAGTTTTGCAGATTTTGGAGGAAGTGAAAAACCTGCTTGCTAAAATGTACCAGTTCATTGTTTTTAGAAAAGACATGAGAGGGTAGAGAATTCCAAGGCTTTGAGGTGTAGGGAAAGAAACATTATGAAAACAGCCTGCCTTTCAGTAGCCAACATCCACACAGTAATAATGTGATACAACAGCTTACCAAGTATTGTATGGTCTAGCTAGTGGTGGTAGCACACAAGCAGCCAGTTCTAGAGAGCAAAAGCTAAAGTAATAGCTATAAAAGAGGGGTAGTGAACCACATTACCATTTTGCCTGTGTGAAGTACTCCAATCTAGTTGTTCCGGGTATATTTGTCACTCTTCTGCAAGCAATGATGGTTATCAAAGTCCCAATTTTCTTGCAGTCACAGAAGTTTCTCCCTTACCTTGTAGTATCACCAGTTCATCATGAAGCCTCCTGATAACCCCTGGTTATAAGAGAATTAATGAGTCTATGCAGTGCCCAGACTTTAGAGGAGCTCCTTATGGCCAGAGAAAATCTGATGAATCACTTTGATCATTAGAGATTCTGAAGAGGATATCTTGTAGTTTCCAAGAATCTTAAAGCCTTTCTTACCAGGTAGTATGACTCCCTGGACTAGTCTCATTTTTGTGTACCTATTTTTTATTTGTCATAGGCCATGAGTTTGGGAAGGTACCATTCACTGTTGGCCTTTTGGAGAAACTTTCTCTTGGAGGAGTGTCTTAAAGTGGTCTTTGTTATACCTATAACATGTCTATCAGTGATACCTCACTCTAGGAGTTGAAGGTTGATCTGATTTGGCCTTGGGCTGCCACCATCAAGGTAGGACCCTAGTGTGCAAAGATGACTCTTTAGGTAGTTTTTTCTATACAGGTTGAGTATCCCTTATTCAATATGCATGGGACCAGAAGTGTTTCAGATTTTGGATATTTTCGGATTTTGAAATATTTGCATATACAGAACAAGATATGTGGAAAATAGGATGGTATGGAAACATACCTCAACGTTTCAACTGTTCACCAGTCTTCCTCAGGAGATATCGATTCTAGCATTCGGTGGGATTGTTCCCCTGCAAATGATGGTCACCTGGTCGGAGGCCTTGGTGTGTTGCTCCCTGATTGTATCACTTCTCCTGCTGCCTCCACTGCACTGCCTGGCGTGACCAGTAGATGAACCCAAGCCTTGTGTTAACGTTGTTCTTAATCCCTTTCTTAAGGTAAACTTTCACACTATGATTAAATGGTTTGTCACTTGCCTGTAGTTGCCTTTGCATCAATGCTTTAGTGATAGTGTGAGAGCTTACCTAGAGGAAGGGATTAAGAACAATGTTAACACAAAGTCTGGGTTCATCTGCTGGTCATGACACATCAAGCAGCGGAGATAGCTGTGAACGGGTGGAGGCAACAGGAAAAGTTATACAATCACAGAATGTCACGCCAAGGCATTCAATCGGGGACCATCACTTGCTGGGGAATATGGTCCCACCAAATGCTGGAATCAGTATTGTTGAGGTATGTCTTGGCTCTAACCCATTTGTTTCCATACCATTCTGTTTCCCACATTTGTCATGATAGATAGTTGATAATGAGATATCTTGGAGATGGGACCCTAGTCTAAACAAAAAATCCATTTATGTTTCATATACAACTTATACACATATCCTGAAGGTAATGTATACAATATTTTTAATTTTGCACATGAAAAAAGTTTGAGTAACACCGAACCATCAGAAAACTAAGGTGTCACAACGTCAGCCTCCCATGTGAACAACCTGTGGTTGTTTGGCATCACCTTCATTCTTGACTGAATTTTAATGCTACTGATAAGCAATAATTTTCTTACCCTTATTCATAGAGAGCAGAAAATAAGCAAAAAACAGAGTGAGCAATGCATGAAGGTCTGGTGGTGACGATGGTTTGTAACAAACTGGCGTCAACAGAGCAACAGAGCCCAGCATAGGCAAGTGAGGTCAGGTGTGGAATTTTCCTCTTGCAATATCATGTTGCCACTCAAAAAGTTTCGGATTTTGGATCATTTCGGATTTCAGATTTATGAAGAAGGGATGCTCAACCTGTACTTGGTCCCTTGACAAAAGATTTTCTCTAATTCTCCCCCTCCATGTTGATATGTTTTTTGGCTTGTGGAACCACCTAACTTTGGAGAGAAGTGCAAGTTATGTTGTATGAAAAGCTCTTTCTCTGGAACAGTGTTTTGCAAGGATCTACTTGGTCCTGTTTCCCACCCTTCCATCTCTCTTTTTTTTCTGTTTTTCTGTTTTCTAAGAACAATGAAATGCATCTCTGCTGACAACTTTAGGATGATGACATTGCTAAATGAAGGTTTTTTTTGGAGGACATATTTGAGTTGAGTCATAAAGTCACTATTTCTCAAATAGCTAACAAAGGTTGAGGGTTGTTGATAAATAGGGGGTTTAGAGTTATAAGCCCTTGAAGTCCAAGACATCTCTCTCATGGCTCACAGGACACTGACCCAAGAGAGAAAGAGTTTTTTTGTACAGTACTTTTAAACTTACATAATTAACATACATGTACTGTATTATGCAAAGACAAATCTTTTAACTTTGCCTTCCTGCCCCAGAAACCCTTCTGTGTAGCAGTCAGATATTATTGTACAAAATTTTTTACAATGTAATGAGTTTATTAGTATTCTTTTATGTTTAATTTATGACAAAACATAAGGCAACACAGTACATCTTGTTCCATGTGGTGTATTATATCTGATATTTTCAGTGTTCATGTTACTATATGTAAGGAAAAGATCTAGTAATGATGGCACATCATCATCACTAAGTCTAGTGGGCTCAGTCATTTGCTGACGCAGAAAATTTTCTTATATACAGTGTTAGAACTTATGCTCGCATGACTTTCTAACTCTATGAGAGTCTAATTATACCATTCTGTTTCTTTATAACTGAAATCCCCATTGTTAGAACTTTACCATCTCTGAGGAGTGCATGTCTTGCTGTTTCCTGCACCATCATAACTGTTCTTTCTTTTTCGTTAGTTGATATTTTTTCTTGTTTACTACAGTTAGATGGAGGATTATAAATCATCAACACCACTTCGTAAAATCTTTCCTTGTTGTTTCCAATTATGTACAGTTTGAATTAGCCATTCATCAGCATTTCCTTAAACTTAATTTTACCCTTGATTAAAGCTTTAGACCCTGCACCCATCCTTGTCTGTTTTCTCTTTCCTTCCATGGTAACATGTACCCATCTTGATAAATTAGTTTAGATATTATTTTTTTATGTAAGTTTCATATCCACTTTTTCCACTTATATCTGATTTGTTTTGTTTAAGAGCATTAAACCTCCCTTCTGTCACATGTGCTTCTTCTTTAGTTTATTTACTCAATCATTGTTACTTCTATGTTGTACCTTTTTGGTGACCTTGCATGAGGCAGGGCGAGAGATGACCTGTTAACCTTTGATATCTGTGAAATTTGCTTTTGCTTTTAGTTTCTAAAGTCATCACACTATCAGTATTCTCTGGTTGCATACACCAGTTATGCTACCAATTCTCTCACTGGCTGCATACTCCAATCACACTGTCAGTACTCTCACTGTCTGCATACATCAAAAAGAGTTATGATGTATGTCAAAAATGTAGTATATAATCATTCTTTCCCTTGAAAACTTAAAAATGTGTTGAATTTATTCTTACCATACATCACTTGTAGCTTCAGTGTATGTTAGAGAATCAGCACCATTGCTTGGCCCACCATTATTTAACATGAACTGCTCATTATTAGCATGTTTTTGCTCATCAGTTGTGATTGTGCTTTATGAAATATATTGGAAATGAAATGAGATTGTAATTAAAGGCTTTATTTTGAATGTGTTGTGTAGTATGGTTATCTGCTTAAAGGTTTTCTTGTCATTCTTTGTGAATGGTAAGTTTCAGGAACTGATTCAGTTGTACTATAAAGATAAGAATTATAAAGTTCTCATGCATTGCCAAGCAGTTATAAGATTTTTCTTTATGTACAGTTGCTTTTGTCTTAGTACATGATATAGATACATGTATTTCTTATGTTAACATTCACTATAGATAGAAATCAGATACCAGAAGTTTACTGCAGATTTTGTTTACAGTTATCATAAGTTTGATTAATTATAGCACATGTGAAGCAGTGTGTGCATTTCAGTGTCTTGCAATGTCATTATATGTTATATGATGTGGGCATTACTTAGAATGCTCTGCCTCTACCTTTCTGCCTAAACTCAAAGCTTGTAGCCATTTTGATTTCCAATACTTACAGTTTGGTTATTTTATGCCTATTATACTACTATTTTAAGTTAGATTGCAGTATTCAAGTTTGTCACTTATGGTTCATTTGGCTTTTTGCATTAGAAATAGACTTTTATTGATGTGAATTATTACTTGCCCTCTGTCAGAAGGTTTGAAGTTCCGGTACCATTGTCAAGTGTTCTCGCCTCTACAGGTTCTGGCATTCCTGAGATTATCGCCCTTCTCAAAGGTGCTGGTTGAGGCTGGCCGCTAGATATCTGGCCCTTCGTTACATCACACACTGTACACGCACTTGCTCTCCACCCAATGAATCTGCACTCTTACAACTTACACACATTTACTGTACATTATTCATTCAATTTGTGAACTCTACACCCAGTTTTTTATAACTTACACACTCACACAAGATATATGTGTAGTACATCAAGATAGGTACTACATCCACACTATTTACGTCCACACGCTCCGACAAATATTTTATGGCTACAAACTACTAATATGCTCTGTACTTTATCAGAATGTGCCCACATACTTGTACCACATTCCCTG
Organism: Panulirus ornatus; assembly: GCF_036320965.1. Lineage (NCBI taxonomy): Eukaryota > Metazoa > Arthropoda > Malacostraca > Decapoda > Palinuridae > Panulirus > Panulirus ornatus. The sequence continues at coordinate 19,411,962 of NC_092264.1, forward strand.
CACACAGGTTATAGTCAGACTACAGCCGCATCTTCTGCTCACACTCTTCTTCAGTACAAAATCAACATGCTTTATGCATGAAATGCATACACATCTCAACACTTAGCAATGTACTCTAAACACTTGTACATTATATTTCACATTTTTAGATTTACACTCTAAGTCTCTCACCCACTGTTTACCCTCCAGTTGTACACATGATATAACAGTGCTCCTATGCACTCTCTTACAACACATTGCAAAACACTGCAGAAATAAGTCACATTTATGTATACTTCATTCATATATTTGAGACACTCACACATGCACACAAACATGCATGACTCAAATTCAGCTTGCACAAATGTAAAACAATGAGGATGGTATAAAGTGAGAGGCCTCAGTATGATTAATGTTTAGCAGGAAATTGTGATATAGCCTTGGAAGGCGACATCATCCCTAATCTGTTGCCAGATTTCCATACAGTATTAGGAGCATAGTCTGACAAACTGTTTGCTGGCAAATATTAGCAGAGCTTTCAAGTATATGGAGAAGGAAATTTTTAGCAAGCTGTTTATATCCTACATTAGGCCAAAACTAGAATATACTTCTCAGGTTTGGTCATGGCATCTAATGAAGCACAAAGAGCTAACAGATAAGGCCCAGAGGAGGGCAACAAAGGTGATACCAGAATTAAGATAACCAGGTTAAAGAGTGAGGCTAGGGGTTTTAATTCCATCTTTGGAAGAGAGAAGAGCGAGGGGTGACCTGATTTCAACCTTTTTAGTTATAAAATGGATTGATGATGTGGACAATGAACAGTTCTTCAAGAGATATAAGAGGTAGATAGACCAGAGAACATGAACATGGAATTAAGGAGAAAACATGTAAAAAAAATGTAAAGTACTTTTTTAGTATCAGAGTATTGGATGAATGAAAGATGACTGAAGACATGGTAAATGCAGACAGTATATATAGATTTAGGAAGTTATATGATAATAGAAAATGATGAAGAGATGGGGCCCCACAAGTGTAAAACTCCCTCCCCATGCAGTCAGAATAGGTAATCACGCATGTGAGCACACTCATGCATGCAGTAGACAAACTACAAAGTTGGTTTCATACATGATTCATGAAGTTCAACCTAAGTAAATAAGGATGAGTCATAGCAAAAGAAGGCCTGAGTATCATAAATCAAGATATAAAGTGCTAGAATCTTTGTGGGAAAGAGAATTGGGTTTGACATCATCCCTAACCCATTGCCAGAGTCCTACCTAAGGAGGGAAGTTAAGGAGACTTAACTGTCTTCTTGCAAACATTTTTAGTGCATTCAGGTTCCTGGATAAGGAAAAATTTAGTAAGCTGTTCACATCCTACATGAGGCCAGTACCAGAATATGCTTTTCAAGCTTGGTCACTTCACCTAAAGAAGCACAAAGAGTTCAGAGAAAAGGACTGAGGAGGGCAACAAAGATCATTCCAGAATTAAAGCAGCAGGCTTTCAGGGGAAAGATTGAGGCCTTAGATTTGCCCATCAGGAAATGCAGAAGTCTGAGTGGTGACCTGAACTCAACCTATAGATTTTTAAACCAGACTGATGACCTGAGCAGTATATAGTTCTTCACAAGATGTAGGGCTAGAACAATCAAACGCTAGAGTATGAAATTAAGCAAGAAACTTGTTAAAAAAGATGTAAAGAAGTACTCTTATGGTATGAGAGTGATGGCTGAATGAAATATACTTCATGAGGATATAGTAACTGCAGAAGTTTAAAAAGTTATGTATTTGTACAGTACAAATAGGTGCAATGCAAATAGGTAATTACTTTCAGGCAAACACACATTCATGCTCTAATGCACAGTACAAATAGTTCCTGGCTTAGACAAGAGGTAGAATGAAGGATGAGTTATCACAGAACATAATTTTAAGGATATCATTTGAAGTTTCTAAGAAACAGCATCAGATGGAATCAATTACCTATTTGTACAATATAGGGAGGGATTTTAGCCTCATGGGGGCCCCCATAACTTGACTATTGTCTACCATCATAGAACTATGTATATTTTTGTATGCTGCCCACATTTCTCCATCCTCTTTTATTTCATTCCATCTTTCCCCTTTTGGATGCTATTAAATACTTTTCACATTTTTTTTTGACAGGTTTTCTTTGTGATTTCATGCTCTGCCCTCTGGTTGTTCAGTCCTTAACATTTCTCGAAGAACTGTTTACTGTTTACATCATCAATATCTTCTGAAAACTTTAAAGGCTGTAATCAGGTCACTCCTCACTTTTATCTCATCCCTTCCATGGCGGGCAAATTTAAGGCCTCTAGCCTTTCCCCATAACTTGGCTTTCTTAATTCTGGTAGTATCTTTGTTGCTATCCTCTGGAACTTCTCCATCTGCTCTTTATGCTTTTTAAGGTGTGATAACCAAACCTGAGCAGCATATTATGGTTTTGGCCTTATGTAAGATGTGAACAGTGTATTGAATATCTTATTCATGAAGCTGAATGCATTTCTAATGTTTGCCAGCAGTTAGTTAGTCTACTTAATCAGTATCTGATGGTGAGATTCTGACACCAGGCTAGGAACAATGTCTACTCCTAAGTCTCTATCACACACAGATTCCTATGCCTTTTTTTCTCCCAGATGATATTCATATTGGGGCCTTTCACAGTGAGCCATCCTTATTACTTTACACCTACTCACTTTTAACATCACCAACCATGTATCAAACCAACTTTGGAGTCTGTCAAAGTTTCACTTCCCTCAGGACTCTTGTAACATTTACAGACATATTCAGATAGGAGTCCATTCCTTCTTGCAAGTCATTCACATAGATCAAAAAGAGTAATGATCTCAGAAGAGTACCCATTGCTTTCCACCCATGGTCTCAACCCATTCTGAGAAAGCTCTTCTGGCATGTATCCTTTGTTCCCTTCCACCAAGATAATCTTCTGTCTATCTCAGAGAAATCTTCCCCTTATTCCTGCCAGGAGATCCATCTTTTAATCAGCCTCCCATGCTGTACAATTCCAAATATTTTCTGGCAGTCCAGGTACAAACAATCCACCCAGCCTTCTCTTTTGTCAAGATGTGACCTCACTCTATCATAGAAATCTGAGATGTTTGTTAAGCAAGACCTTTCCATAAAACCATGTTATCTCTCACTAAGGTAATTTCTCCTGTGCAGGAAATCATCCATTTGCTTTCTGATTATCTTTTCTAGTGTCTTATAAACCACACTCGTCAGGGGGACCAATATGTAGAACAAAACCCCTTCCTGGTCTTCTTTCATATGTACAGGTATGATGTTTACTCTTTTCCATTCTCTTGGCACTTTGCCTCTCTCTAGCAGTATCTTGAATAGTATTATAAGAGGTTTGTCAAGTGTGCCTTCACACATCTCCAGCTCATGTAGTTAAAGCCCCTTAGTTTTCTGTTAATGTTTTTCTTGATATCTCATTGCTTTTTAAGACCTCTTCCCCATTCCATATCACTGGTGATGGGCTGTAGTGTCTTCTGCTATGAAAATCCTTTTGATATCATATATTATCATGTACAATTTTCTCTGCATTCACCAAGTCCTGAGTGGATCTGTTCCATTTATCCACCTGTCTTATACTATAAAAGTGTATCTTTACATCACTACTTACAAATTTCTTATTCAATCTCATGTTATGTCCTCTAATTGTACGTGTGTGCATGTGCATGTACTTAACCCTTTGTGCTGCATGAGGAGGGAGTTTTACACTTGCAGGGCTCCATCTCTTGAACATTCTTCACTGTCATACAACTTCTTAAACTTGTGTGTCCTGTCTGCAGAAACACTTCTTTAATCTTTTTTAACAAGTTTCATGCTTAATTTTGCATTATATCATCTGGTTGCTTCAATGCTACATCTCTCAGAGAACTGTTTGCTTTCCACATCATCGTTCTGTTTTAAAACTTAAGAGTTGGTTTCAAGTCAATTTTAAATCTAGCCTTTCCCTGTAATTTTTTTTCATACTTGATCACCATTTTTTATAATAGCAACATAGTACCTAGAACAGATGAAAAAAGGCTGCATAACTCATCCATGCTCTAGCTGTAATTTGTAGTGCACCAAACCACAGCTCCCTTTCCACAACCAGGTTCCACAGAACATTTCATGATTTATCTCGGCCACTTCACATACCCTGGTTCAGTTCATTGACAGCATGTTGGCCCCTGTATACTATATCATTCCAGTTCACTCTATCCTGTGCATGACTTTTGCCCTTCTGCATGTTCACACCCTGAGCACTCAAAATCTTTTTCATCCCATCCTTCCATCTCCATTTTAGTGTCCCCCTTCATCTTGTTCCCTCCATTTATAATGAATATATCCTTTTTGTCAACCTTTCCGTACTCATTCTCTCTATTTGTCCAAACCATTTCAGCACACCTTCTTTAGTTCTCTCAACCACGTTCTTTTTATTACCACACCTCTCTCTTGCCCTTTATTACTTAGTTGATCAAACCACCTCACACCACATATTGTCCTCAATCATTTCATTTCTAACTAAACACCACTCATTTTTTTTTAGTACCATCTTTGTTACCCTCCTATGGACCTTCTTTAGTAGCTCTTTGTGCTTCTTTAGGTGAGGTCACCACACTTGAGAAGCATACTCTAGTTTTGGCATTATGTAGAACAGGAACAGCTTTTACTTGAAAGCTATTTTGATATTTGCCAGAAGACAGGTTGTCTCATTCATTATTCTCCCAATGTGGGACTGTGGCAACAGGTTAGGGATGATGTCACCTCCTAGGTCCTTTGCACACACACACACACACACACACACACACACACACACACACACACACACACACACACACACACAAACACACACACACACACAATCTTGAAGCTTATTTCTTGCCAGATGATAATCATATTGAAGCCTTCTTTCACTCTCTCCTATCTTATTATTTGAGTGTTCAAATTACAGTGGCATAAGTTGAGTATTCCATTGAAATTATATGGGAGAGTATTGACTGAGAGGGTAAAGGCATGTACAGAGTATCAGAATAGGAAAGAGCTGTGTAGTTTCAGAAATGGTAGAGGATGTGTGGATCAGGTGTTTGCTTTGAAGAATGTACGTGAGAAATACTTAGAAAAACAGATGGATTTGTATGTAGCATTTATGGATCTGGAGAAGGCATATGATAGGGTAGATAGAGATGCTTTATGGAAGGTATTAAGAGTATATGGTGTGGGAGGTAAGTTGCTAGTAGCAGTGAAAAGTTTTTACCAAAGATGTAATGCATGTGTGCGAGTAGGAAGAGAGGAAAGTGATTGGTTCTCAGTGAATGTCGGTTTGCGGCAGGGGTGCTTGATGTCTCTATGGTTGTTTAATTTGCTTATGGATAGGATGGTTAGGGAGGTGAATGCTAGAGTTTTGGAGAAAGGGGCAAGTATGCAGTCTGTTATGGATGAGAGGGCTTGGGAAGTGAGTGAGTTGTTCACTGATGATACAGCACTGGTGGCTGATTTGGGTGAGAAACTGCTGAAGTTGGTGACTGAATTTGGTAAAGTGTGTGAAAGAAGAAAGTTTAGAGTAAATGTGAATAAGAGTAATGTTATTAGGTTCAGTAGGGTTGAGGGACAAGTTGATTGGGAGGTAAGTTTGAATGGGGAAAAACTGGAGGAGGTGAAGTGTTTTAGATATCTGGGAGTGAACTTAGCAGTGGCTGGAACCATGGAATCAGAAGTGTCACAGGGTGGGGGAGGGAGCAAAGGTTCTGGGAGTGTTGGAGACTGTGTGGAAGGCAAGAACATCTCACCGAGCAAAAATGGTTATGTTTGAAGGAATAGTGGTTCCAACAATGTTATATGGTTGCGAGGCATGGGCTATCGATATTGTTGTGCAGAGGGGGGTGGATGTGTTGGAATTGAGATGTTTGAGGACAATATGCGGTGTGTAGTGGTTTGATCGAGTAAGTAATGAAAGTGTGAGATGTTGGTAATAAAAAGAGTATGGTTGAGAGAGCAGAAGAGGGTATGTTGAAATGGTTTGGGCACATGGAGAGAATGAGTGAGGAAAGATTGACAAATAGGATATATGTGTCAGAGGTGGAGGGAAGAGGTGGGAGACCAAATTAGAGGCTGGAATGATGGAATGAAAAAGATTTTGAGCAATCGGGGGCCTGAACATACAGGAGGGTGAAAGGTGTGCTAGGAATAGAGTGAATTGGTATGATGTGGTATACCGGGGTGGACGTGCTGTCAGTGGATTGAACCAGGGCATGTGAAGCATCTGGGGAAAACCATGGAAAGGTCTGTGGGGCCTGGATGACAGCTAGAGACTGAGTGTGAATGAATGTGGCCTTTTTCATCTGTTCCTGGTGCTGCTTTGCTGGGGTGAGGGGGAGAAATGCTATTTCATGTGTGGTGGGGTGGTGACAGGAATGGATGAAGACAGCAAGTAGGATATGTACATGTGTATATATGTATATGTCTGTGTATATATATATGTATGTATACATTGAAATGTATACATATGTGAGCATGTGTGGGCATTTATGTATATACATGTGTATGTGGGTGGGTTGGGCCATTCCTCATCTGTTTCATTGCGCTACCTTGCTAACGCAGGAGAGTGTGGTTAAGTATAATGAAATAGATATAAATGATTTGCTTTGGATGAAGTTCATCAACCATGTATCAGAACATCTTTAGATTCTGTTTAGGTCCCCTTTGTAAGCTAATGCAATCTTCCCCGCTCTTCACCTTCTTCATAACTTTTGTAGAGGTCCATACCTTCAATCAGGTCATTCACACATATCAAGAAGTGTAACATTTATAAAACAGAAACCTGGGGCACTCTGCTGGTGACTTCCACCCATTTGAAGAAAGCTCCTCTGACATACATCCTTTGCTCCCTTCCACTAAGATAATCTTTTATCCATCAGAGTACCTTCCCCATATTTCTGCCTGGTATTCCTGCTTTTTAACCATCCTCCCATGTGGTACTGTGACAAATGCTCTCTTGCAGTCAAGATACAAACAATCAATCCAACGTTCAATCTTGTCTAAGACAGAGCTTACTCTCTCATAGAAATCCAAGAAGTTTGTTATATGTGTCTACCTTTCCCTAAAACTGTGTTGTCTGTCTCTTAGGTAATTACTCCTTTGTGGAAAGCCATCTATTCATCCATTTGCTTTCTGATTACTTTCTCCATTACCTTACAGACCACACTTGTCAAGCAGACTGATCTGTAGTTCAGCACTTCTTCCTGGTCTCCTTGGCACTTTGCTTTTCTCCAATGATATATATATATATATTTTTTTTTTTTTGTGTGTGTGTGTGTGCATAAATACCTGTTTGTAATCGCCTATTTGCACTGTATGGGGAGTGTTTTAAAGTCATGGGGCCCCATCTTTGAACATCTTCTACTGACATACAACCACTTAAATTTACAAATGCTGTCAGCATTAACCATGTCTTCAGTTAGTCTGTTCCATTCATTCGACACTCTTATACTATAAAAGTAATTATTTCTTTACATCCTTATTAACAAGTTTCTTAATTAATTTCATGTTATGTCCACTGGTAGCTCTGTCCCTACATCTCTTGAAGAACTACACACTGTCCACATCGTCGATCTCTTTTGAAAACTTAAAGGTTGTGATCGGGTCACCCCTCACTCTTCTCTCTTACAAGGTGGGTAAATTTAAAAACCCTTGCCTTTCCCTATAATTTAGCTGTCTGGTACAATTTTTGTTGCCCTTCTCTGGACCTTCTGCATTGAGCTGCTTGTGCTTCTTTAGGAGTGGTGACCAAACCTGAGAAGTATATTATAATTTTGGCATTATGTTAGGATATGAATGGCTTACTAAATTTTTTCTTATCCATATATTTGAAAGCTTTTCTGATATTTACCAGTCAATAGTTTGTCTCCATAACAGTTCTCTCAATATGAGACTCTGATGACAGGTTTGGGATGATGTTGACTCCCAAGTCCTTCTCACACACAAAATCCTGAAGCCTAGTTCCTGTTTAGTTTTGTTTCATCCTTATTACTTTACATTTGTTTGGATTGAATTCCGTCAACTGCATTTGAGACCAATTTTGGGGTCTGTTTAAGTCCTCATGTAAGCTGATGCAATCTTCTTTTTACTCCTTACATGACCTTTGCATCATCTGTAATAAGATTCAGGTGGGGTTCTATACTTTCAGGCAAGTCATTAATGTAGATCTTGAAGAGTAATAGTCCTAGAACAGAACCCTGTGGCACTCACTGGTCATCTCATCCCATGTGGAAAAGGCTTCTTTAACATGAGTCCTTTGTTCGCCTCCCTCTTAGATAATCTTCTTTTACCTCAACCCATGTGGAAAAGACTCTTCTAACATGAGTCCTCTGTTCCCTCCCTCTTAGCTTATATCCTATCCATTATAGGAGTGTGCCCCTTATTCCTGCCTGGTGATTCAGCATTTCAATCAGCCTTCCATGCAGCAAAGTGTCAAATATCCAGATACAGACAGTCCACCCAGCCTTCCTGTTCATCCAGGACTGAGCTCATTCTGTTGTAGAACTCTGAGAGGTTGCTTACACATGATTTTCTTTCCTTAAGATAATTTTATATCTCAGGATCTATCTTCTCTGTAGAAACTCATCCACTTGCTTTCTGATAATCTTTTCCAGAACCTTACATATCACACTCCTTATAGAAACCAACCTATAGTTCATAGCCTGTTCTTGATCTGCTTTCTTACATATAGGTATGACATTTAACTTTTTCCATTCCCTTGGCAGTTTTCCTCTTTCTAGTGACATCTTGAACAGTAATTCAAGTGGTTTATGTAGCATAGCTGCAAACATCTTTAGCGTATATGATGAAAGTTCACAAGGACCATGTGATTACATATTTGTACTGTACGAACGGGGAGCTTTACATTCATAGAACCCCACCTCTTGAATATTTTCTGCTGTCATACAACTTCTGGAATTTGTTTATGCCATCTCCATCAACCGTGTTCTCAATTAGTCTTTTGTGTGTGTGTGTGTGTGTGTGTGTGTGTGTGTGTGTGTGTGTGTATGTATGTATGTATGTGTGTGTATGTAATTATGTATGTGTGTGTGTGTGTGTGTGTGTGTGTGTGTGTGTGTGTGTGTATGTGTGTGTGTGTATATAAGTATGTGTGTGTGTGTGTGTGTGTGTGTACCATTACCTATGTGTTATTGGTTATTTGTACATTATGGGGAAAGAGATTTACATATTTGAGGCCCCATCTCATTTAATTTTTGCACCATCAAAAAGACTTTTGAACCTTTGTGAGTAGCCAATGTACACTTTTTTTTCTGTGTTAGCTTAAACGCCATGATCAATTAAAGCCCTAATTGACACCTGTCATATAATAATACACCCAAACCACAGCTCCCTTTCCACATCCGGGCCCCACAGGAATTTCCATGGTTTACCCCAGACGCTTCACATGCCCTGGTTCAATCCATTAACAGCACGTCAACCCCAGTATACCACATCGTTCCAATTCACTCTATTCCTTGCACGCCGTTCACCCTCCTGCATGTTCAGGCCCCGATCACTCAAAATGTTTTTCACTCCATCTTTTCACCTCCAATTTGGTCTCCCACTTCTCCTTGTTCCCTCCACCTCTGACACATATATCCTCTTTGTCAATCTTTCCTCACTCATTCTCTCCATGTGACCAACACCCTCTTCTGCTCTCTCAACCACACTCTTTTGATTACCACACATCTCACTTACTCGATCAAACCACCTCACACCACATATTATCCTCAAACATCTCATTTCCAGCACATCCACCCTCCTCCGCACAACTCTATCTATACCCCACGCCTCGCCACCATATAACATTGTTGGAACCACTATTCCTTCAAACATATCCATTTTTGCTTTCTGAAATAATGTTCTCACCTTCCACAAATTTTTCAACGCTCCCAGAACTTTCACCCCCTCCCCCACCCTATGACTCACTTCAGCTTCCATGGTTCCATCTGCTGCCAAATCCACTCCCAGATATCTAAAACACCTCACTTCCTCCTCCATTTACTCTCAGCTTTCTTCTTTCTCACACTTTACCAAACTCAGTCACCAGTTTCTGCAGTTTCTCACCCAAATCAGCCACCAGCGCTGTATCATCAGCGAACACCAACTGACTCACTTCCCAAGCTCTCTCATCCACAGTAGACTGCATACTTGCCCCTCTCTCCAAAACTCTTGCATTCACCTCCCTAACAACCCCATCCATAAACAAATTAAACAACCATGGAGACATCACACACCCCTGCCGCAAACCGACATTCATTTCCGCTTCCTTGGTTCCATCCGCTGCTAAATCCACTCCCAGATATCTAAAACACTTCACTTCCTCAAATTTTTCTCCATTCAAACTTACCTCCCAATTGACTTGTCCCTCAACCCTACTGTACCCAATAACCATGCTCTTATTCACATATACTCTCAGCTTTCTTCTTTCACACACTTTACCAAACTCAGTCACCAGCTTCTGCAGTTTCTCACATGAATCAGCCACCAGCACTGTATCATCAGCGAACAACAACTGACTCACTTCCCAAGCTTTCTCATCCACAACAGACTGCATACTTGCCCCTCTTTCGAAAACTCTTGCATTCACCTCCCTAACAACCCCATTCATAAACAAATTAAACAACCATGGAGACATCACACACCCCTGCTGCAAACCAACATTCACTGAGAACCAATCACTTTCCTCTCTTCCTACACATAACACATGCCTTACATCCTCAATAAAAACTTTTCACTGCTTCTAACAACTTACCTCCCACACCATATATTCATAATACCTTCCACAGAGCATCTCTATCCACTCTAGCATATGCCTTCTCCAGATCCATAAATGCCACAAACAAATCCATTTGCTTTTCTAAGTATTTCTCACATACATTCTTCAAAGCAAACACCTGATCCACACATCCTCTACCACTTCTGAAACCACACTGCTCTTCCCCAATCTGATGCTCTATACATGCTTTCACCCTCTCAATCAATTCCCTCTCATATAATTTCCCAGGAATGCTGAACAAACCTATACCTCTGTAATTTGTGCACTCACCTTTATCCCCTTTGCCTTTGTACAATGGCACTATGCAAGCATTCCGCCAATAATCAGGCACCTCACCATGAGTCATACTTACATTAAATAATCTTACCAACCAGTCAACAATACAGTCACCCCTTTTTTAATAGATTCCACTGCAGTACCATCCAAACCTGCTGTCTTGCCGGCTTTCATCTTCCGCAAAACTTTTACTACCTCTTCTCTGTTTACCAAATTATTTTCCCTAACCCTCTCACTTTGCACACCACCTCGACCAAAACACCCTATATCTGCCACTCTGTCATCAAACACATTCAACAAACCTTCAAAATACTCACTCCATCTCCTTCTCACATCACCACTACTTGTTATCACCTCCCCATTAGCCCCCTACACTGAAGTTCCCATTTGTTCCCTTGTCTTACACACTTTATTTACCTCCTTCCAAACCATCTTTTTATTCTCCCTAAAATACTCTCTCACCCCAACTCTCATTTGCCCTCTTTTTCACCTCTTGCACCTTTCTCTTCACCTCCTGCCTCTTTCTTTTATACATCTACCACTCAACCGCATTTTTTCCTCCAAAAATCATCCAAATGCCTCTCTCTTCTCTTTCACTAATAATCTTACTTCTTCATCCCACCACTCACTTCCCTTTCTAATCTGTCCACCTCCCACGCTTCTCATGCCACAAGCATCTTTTGCGCAAGCCATCACTACTTCCCTAAATACATCCCATTCCTCCCCCACTCCCCTTATCTCCTTTGTTCTCACCTTTTTCCATTCTGTACTCAGTCTCTCCTGGTACTTCCTCACACAAGTCTCCTTCCCAAGCTCACTTACTCTCACGACTCTTTTCACCCCAACATTCTCTCTTCTTTTCTGAAAACCTCTACAAATCTTCACCTTCACCTCCACAAGATAATGATCAGACATCCCTTCACTTGCACCTCTCAGCACATTAACATCCAAAAGTCTCTCTTTCGCACGCGTGTCAATTAACACGTAATCCAATAACGCTCTCTGGCCATCTCTTCTACTTACATATGTATACTTATGTATATCTCTCTTTTTAAACCAGGTATTCCCAATCATCAGTCCTTTTTCAGCACATAAATCTACAAGCTCTTCACCATTTCCGTTTACAACACTGACCACCCCATGTATACCATGTACACCAATCATTTCCTCAACTGCCACATTACTCACCTTTGCATTCAAATCTTCCATCACTATAACCCGGTCTCATGCATCAAAACTACTAACACACTCAGCTGCTCCCAAAACACTTGCCTCTCATGATCTTTCTTCTCATGCCCAGGGGCATATACACCAATAATCACCCATCTCTCTCCATCCACTTTCAGTTTTACCCATATCAATGTAGAGTTTACTTTCTTAAACTCTGTCACATACTCCCACCACTCCTGTTTGAGGAGTAGTGCTTCTCCTTCCCTTGCTCTTGTCCTCTCACTAACCCCTAACTTTACTCCCAAGACATTCCCAAACCACTCTTCCCCTTTACCCTTGAGCTTCGTTTCACTTAGAGCCAAAACATCCAGGGTCCTTTCCTCAAACATACTACCTATCTCTCCTTTTTTTTTCATCTTGGTTACATCCTCACTCATTTAGACACCCCAATCTCACCCTTCAAGGAGGATGAGCACTCCCCGCGTGACTCCTTCTTCTGTTTCCCCTTTTAGAAAGTCAAAATACAAGGAGGGGAGGGTTTCTGGCCCCCCATGCCCGTCCCCTTTAGTCGCCTTCTACGACACGTGAGGAATGCGTGGGAAGTATTCTTTTGTCTCCTATCCCCAGGGATATATATATATATATATATATATATATATATATATATATATATATATATATATATATATATATATATATATATTTTTTTTTTTTTTTTGCTTTATCGCTGTCTCCCGTGTTTGCGAGGTAGCGCAAGGAAACAGATGAAAGAAATGGCCCAACCCACCCCCATACACATGTATATACATACGTCCACACACGCAAATATACATACCTACACAGCTTTCCATGGTTTACCCCAGACGCTTCACATGCCTTGATTCAATCCAAAGACAGCACGTCAACCCTGGTATACCACATCGCTCCAATTCACTCTATTCCTTGCCCTCCTTTCACCCTCCTGCATGTTCAGGCCCCGATCACACAAAATCTTTTTCACTCCATCTTTCCACCTCCAATTTGGTCTCCCTCTTCTCCTCGTTCCCTCCACCTCCGACACATATATCCTCTTGGTCAATCTTTCCTCACTCATTCTCTCCATGTGCCCAAACCATTTCAAAACACCCTCTTCTGCTCTCTCAACCACACTCTTTTTATTTCCACACATCTCTCTTACCCTTACGTTACTTACTCGATCAAACCACCTCACACCACACATTGTCCTCAAACATCTCATTTCCAGCACATCCATCCTCCTGCGCACAACTCTATCCTTAGCCCACGCCTCACAACCATACAACATTGTTGGAACCACTATTCCTTCAAACATAGCCATTTTTGCTTTCCGAGATAATGTTCTCGACTTCCACACATTCTTCAAGGCTCCCAGAATTTTTGCCCCCTCCCCCACCCTATGATCCACTTCCACTTCCATGGTTCCATCCGCTGCCAGATCCACTCCCAGATATCTAAAACACTTCACTTCCTCCAGTTTTTCTCCATTCAAACTCACCTCCCAATTGACTTGACCCTCAACCCTACTGTACCTAATATATATATATATATATATATATATATATATATATATATATATATATATATATATATATATATATTTTTTTTTCTTTTTTATACTTTGTCGCTGTCTCCCGCGTTTGCGAGGTAGCGCAAGGAAACAGACGAAAGAAATGGCCCAACCCCCCCCCATACACATGTACATACACACGTCCACACACGCAAATATACATACCTACACAGCTTTCCATGGTTTACCCCAGACGCTTCACATGCCTTGATTCAATCCACTGACAGCACGTCAACCCCTGTATACCACATCGCTCCAATTCACTCTATTCCTTGCCCTCCTTTCACCCTCCTGCATGTTCAGGCCCCGATCACACAAAATCTTTTTCACTCCATCTTTCCACCTCCAATTTGGTCTCCCTCTTCTCCTCGTTCCCTCCACCTCCGACACATATATCCTCTTGGTCAATCTTTCCTCACTCATTCTCTCCATGTGCCCAAACCATTTCAAAACACCCTCTTCTGCTCTCTCAACCACGCTCTTTTTATTTCCACACATCTCTCTTACCCTTACGTTACTTACTCGATCAAACCACCTCACACCACACATTTTCCTCAAACATCTCATTTCCAGCACATCCATCCTCCTGCGCACATCTCTATCCATAGCCCACGACTCGCAACCATACAACATTGTTGGAACCACTATTCCTTCAAACATACCCATTTTTGCTTTCCGAGATAATGTTCTCGACTTCCACACATTTTTCAAGGCTCCCAAAATTTTCGCCCCCTCCCCCACCCTATGATCCACTTCCGCTTCCATGGTTCCATCTGCTGCCAGATCCACTCCCAGATATCTAAAACACTTCACTTCCTACAGTTTTTCTCCATTCAAACTCACCTCCCAATTAACTTGACCCTCACCGCTACTGTACCTAATAACCTTGCTCTTATTCACATTTACTCTTAACTTTCTTCTTCCACACACTTTACCAAACTCAGTCACCAGCTTCTGCAGTTTCTCACATGAATCAGCCACCAGCGCTGTATCATCAGCGAACAACAACTGACTCACTTCCCAAGCTCTCTCATCCCCAACAGACTTCATACTTGCCCCTCTTTCCAGGACTCTTGCATTTACCTCCCTAACAACCCCATCCATAAACAAATTAAACAACCATGGAGACATCACACACCCCTGCCGCAAACCTACATTCACTGAGAACCAATCACTTTCCTCTCTTCCTACACGTACACATGCCTTACATCCTCGATAAAAACTTTTCACTGCTTCTAACAACTTGCCTCCCACACCATATATTCTTAATACCTTCCACAGAGCATCTCTATCAACTCTATCATATACCTTCTCCAGATCCATAAATGCTACATACAAATCCATTTGCTTTTCTAAGTATTTCTCACATACATTCTTCAAAGCAAACACCTGATCCACACATCCTCTACCACTTCTGAAACCGCACTGCTCTTCCCCAATCTGATGCTCTGTACATGCCTTCACCCTCTCAATCAATACCCTCCCATAGAATTTACCAGGAATACTCAACAAACTTATACCTCTGTAATTTGAGCACTCACTCTTATCCCCTTTGCCTTTGTACAATGGCACTATGCACGCATTCCGCCAATCCTCAGGCACCTCACCATGAGTCATACATACATTAAATAACCTTACCAACCAGTCAACAATACAGTCACCCCCTTTTTTAATAAATTCCACTGCAATACCATCCAAACCTGCTGCCTTGCCGGCTTTCATCTTCCGCAAAGCTTTTACTACCTCTTCTCTGTTTACCAAATCATTTTCCCTAACCCTCTCACTTTGCACACCACCTCGACCAAAACACCCTATATCTGCCACTCTGTCATCAGACACATTCAACAAACCTTCAAAATACTCATTCCATCTCCTTCTCACATCACCGCTACATGTTATCACCTCCCCATTTACGCCCTTCACTGAAGTTCCCATTTGCTCCCTTGTCTTACGCACCCTATTTACCTCCTTCCAGAACATCTTTTTATTCTCCCTAAAATTTACTGATAGTCTCTCACCCCAACTCTCATTTGCCCTCTTTTTCACCTCTTGCACCTTTCTCTTGACCTCCTGTCTCTTTCTTTTATACTTCTCGCACTCAATTGCATTTTTTCCCTGCAAAAATCGTCCAAATGCCTCTCTCTTCTCTTTCACTAATACTCTTACTTCTTCATCCCACCACTCACTACCCTTTCTAAACAGCCCATCTCCCACTCTTCTCATGCCACAAGCATCTTTTGCGCAATCCATCACTGATTCCCTAAATACATCCCATTCCTCCCCCACTCCCCTTACTTCCATTGTTCTCACCTTTTTCCATTCTGTACACAGTCTCTCCTGGTACTTCCCCACACAGGTCTCCTTCCCAAGCTCACTTACTCTCACCACCTTCTTCACCCCAACATTCACTCCTCTTTTCTGAAAACCCATACTAATCTTCACCTTAGCCTCCACAAGATAATGATCAGACATCCCTCCAGTTGCACCTCTCAGCACATTAACATCCAAAAGTCTCTCTTTCGCACGCGTGTCAATTAACACGTAATCCAATAACGCTCTCTGACCATCTCTCCTACTTACATAAGTATACTTATGTATATCTCGCTTTTTAAACCATGTATTCCCAATCATCAGTCCTTTTTCAGCACATAAATCTACAAGCTCTTCACCATTTCCATTTACAACACTGAACACCCCATGCATACCAATTATTCCCTCAACTGCCACATTACTCACCTTTGCATTCAAATCACCCATCACTATAACCCGGTCTCGTGCATCAAAACCGCTAACACACTCATTCAGCTGCTCCCAAAACACTTGCCTCTCATGATCTTTCTTCTCATGCCCAGGTGCATATGCACCAATAATCACCCACCTCTCTCCGTCAACTTTCAATTTTACCCATATTAATCGAGAATTTACTTTCTTACATTCTATCACATACTCCCACAACTCCTGTTTCAGGAGTATTGCTACTCCTTCCCTTGCTCTTGTCCTCTCACTAACCCCTGACTTCACTCCCCAGACATTTCCAAACCACTCTTCCCCTTTACCCTTGAGCTTCGTTTCACTCAGAGCCAAAACATCCAGGTTCCTTTCCTCAAACATACTACCTATCTCTCCTTTTTTCACATCTTGGTTACATCCACACACATTTAGGCACCCCACTCTGAGCCTTCGAGGAGGATGATCACTCCCCGCGTGACTCCTTCTTCTGTTTCCCATTTTAGAAAGTTAATACAAGGAGGGGAGGATTTCCGGCCCCCCGCTCCCGTCCCCTCTAGTCGCTTTCTACGACACGCGAGGAATACATATATATATATATATATATATATATATATATATATATATATATATATATATATATATATATATGTATATATATATATATGAGAGAGCTTGGGAAGTGAGTCAGTTCTTCGCTGATGATACAGCGCTGGTGGCTGATTCATGTGAGAAACTGCAGAAGCTGGTGACTGAGTTTGGTAAAGTGTGTGAAAGAAGAAAGTTAAGAGTAAATGTGAATAAGAGCAAGGTTATTAGGTACAGTAGGGTTGAGGGTCAAGTCAATTGGGAGGTGAGTTTGAATGGAGAAAAACTGGAGGAAGTGAAGTGTTTTAGATATCTGGGAGTGGATCTGGCAGCGGATGGAAACATGGAAGCGGAAGTGGATCATAGGGTGGGGGAGGGGGCGAAAATTCTGGGAGCCTTGAAGAATGTGTGGAAGTCGAGAACATTATCTCGGAAAGCAAAAATTGGTATGTTTGAAGGAATAGTGGTTCCAACAATGTTGTATGGTTGCGAGACGTGGACTATGGATAGAGTTGTGCGCAGGAGGATGGATATGCTGGAAATGAGATGTTTGAGGACAATGTGTGGTGTGAGGTGGTTTGATCGAGTAAGTAACGTAAGGGTAAGAGAGATGTGTGGAAATAAAAAGAGCGTGGTTGAGAGAGCAGAAGAGGGTGTTTTGAAATGGTTTGGTCACATGGAGAGAATGAGTGAGGAAAGATTGACCAAGAGGATATATGTGTCGGAGGTGGAGGGAACGAGGAGAAGAGGGAGACCAAATTGGAGGTGGAAAGATGGAGTGAAAAAGATTTTGTGTGATCGGGGCCTGAACATGCAGGAGGGTGAAAGGAGGGCAAGGAATAGAGTAACTTGGAGCGATGTGGTATACCGGGGTTGACGTGCTTTCAGTGGATTGAATCAAGGCATGTGAAGCGTCTGGGGTAAACCATGGAAAGCTGTGTAGGTATGTATATTTGCGTGTGTGGACGTATGTATATACATGTGTATGGGGGTGGGTTGGGCCATTTCTTTCGTCTGTTTCCTTGCGCTACCTCGCAAACGCGGGAGACAGCGGAAAAAAAAAAAAAATATATATATATATATATATATATATATATATATATATATATATATATATATATATATATATATATATATATATATATATTTTTTCATACTATTCGCCATTTCCCGCATTAGTGAGGTAACGTTAAGAACAGAGGACTGGGCCTTTGAAGGAATATCCTCACCTGGCCCCCTTCTCTGTTCCTTCTTTTGGAAAATTAAGAAAAAAATGAGAGGAGAGGATTTCCAGCCCCCCGCTCCCTTCCCTTTTAGTCGCCTTCTACGACACGCAGGGAGTACGTGGGAAGTATTCTTTCTCCCCTATCCCCAGGGATGATATAGAGGCATTTGGACGATTTTTGCAGGGAAAAAATGCAATTGAGTGGGAGATGTATAAAAGAAAGAGACAGGAGGTCAAGAGAAAGGTGCAAGAGGTGAAAAAAAGGGCAAATGAGAGTTGGGGTGAGAGAGTATCATTAAATTTTAGGGAGAATAAAAAGATGTTCTGGAAGGAGGTAGATAAAGTGCGTAAGACAAGGGAGCAAGTGGGAACTTCGGTGAAGGGCGCAAGTGGGGAGGTGATAACAAGTAGTGGTGATGTGAGAGGGAGATGGAGTGAGTATTTTGAAGGTTTGTTGAATGTGTTTGATGATAGAGTGGCAGATATAGGGTGTTTTGGTCGAGGTGGTGTGCAAAGTGAGAGGGTTAGGGAGGATGATTTGGTAAACAGAGAAGAGGTAGTGAAAGCTTTGCGGAAGATGAAAGCCAGCAAGGCAGCGGGTTTGGATGGTAATGCAGTGGAATTTATTAAAAAAGGGGGTGACTGTATTGTTGACTGATTGGTAAGGTTATTTAATGTATGTATGACTCATGGTGGGGTGCCTGAGGATTGGCGGAATGCGTGCATGGTGCCATTGTGCAAGGGCAAGGGGGATAAGAGTGAGTGCTCAAATTACAGAGGTATAAGTTTGTTGAGTATTCCTGGTAAATTATATGGGAGGGTATTGATTGAGAGGGTGAAGGCATGTACAGAGCGTCAGATTGGGGAAGAGCAGTGTGGTTTCAGAAGTGGTAGAGGATGTGTGGATCAGGTGTTTGCTTTGAAGAATGTATGTGAGAAATACTTAGAAAAGCAAATGGATTTGTATGTAGCATTTATGGATCTGGAGAAGGCATATGATAGAGTTGATAGAGATACTCTGTGGAAGGTATTAAGAATATATGGTGTGGAAGGAAAGTTGGTAGAAGCAGTGAAAAGTTTTTATCGAGGATGTAAGGCATGTGTACGTGTAGGAAGAGAGGAAAGTGATTGGTTCTCAGTGAATGTAGGTTTGCGGCAGGGGTGTGTGATGTCTCCATGGTTGTTTGATTTGTTTATGGATGGGGTTGTTAGGTAGGTGAATGCAAGAGTTTTGGAAAGAGGGGCAGGTGTGGGGTCTGTTGGGGATGAGAGAGCTTGGGAAGTGAGTCAGTTGTTGTTCGCTGATGATACAGCGCTGGTGGCTGATTCATGTGAGAAACTGCAGAAGCTGGTGACTGAGTTTGGTAAAGTGTGTGGAAGAAGAAAGTTAAGAGTAAATGTGAATAAGAGCAAGGTTATTAGGTACAGTAGGGTTGAGGGTCAAGTCAATTGGGAGGTGAGTTTGAATGGAGAAAAACTGGAGGAAGTGAAGTGTTTTAGATATCTGGGAGTGGATCTGGCAGCGGATGGAACCATGGAAGCGGAAGTGGATCATAGGGTGGGGGAGGGGGCGAAAATTCTGGGAGCCTTGAAGAATGTGTGGAAGTCGAGAACATTATCTCGGAAAGCAAAAATGGCTATGTTTGAAGGAATAGTGGTTCCAACAGTGCTGTATGGTTGCGAGGCGTGGGCTATGGATAGAGTTGTGCGCGGGAGGATGGATGTGCTGGAAATGAGATGTTTGAGGACAATGTGTGGTGTGAGGTGGTTTGATCGAGTGAGTAACGTAAGGGTAAGAGAGATGTGTGGAAATAAAAAGAGCGTGGTTGAGAGAGCAGAAGAGGGTGTTTTGAAGTGGTTTGGGCACATGGAGAGAATGAGTGAGGAAAGATTGACCAAGAGGATATATGTGTCGGAGGTGGAGGGAACGAGGAGAAGAGGGAGACCAAATTGGAGGTGGAAAGATGGAGTGAAAAAGATTTTGTGTGATCGGGGCCTGAACATGCAGGAGGGTGAAAGGAGGGCAAGGAATAGAGTGAATTGGAGCGATGTGGTATACCGGGGTTGACGTGCTGTCAGTGGATTGAATCAAGGCATGTGAAGCGTCTGGGGTAAACCATGGAAAGCTGTGTAGGTATGTATATTTGCGTGTGTGGACGTATGTATATACATGTGTATGGGGGTGGGTTGGGCCATTTCTTTCGTCTGTTTCCTTACGCTACCTCGCAAACGCGGGAGACAGCGACAAAGTATGAAAAAAAAAAAAAATATATATATATATATATATATATTGGGAGATGTATAAAAGAAAGAGACAGGAGGTCAAGAGAAAGGTGCAAGAGGTGAAAAAAAGGGCAATTGAGAGTTGGGGTGAGAGAGTGTCATTAAATTTTAGGGAAAATAAAAAGATGTTCTGGAAGGAGGTAAATAAAGTGCGTAAGACAAGGGAGCAAATGGGAACTTTAGTGAAGGGCGCAAATGGGGAGGTGATAACAAGTAGTGGTGATGTGAGAAGGAGATGGAGTGAGTATTTTGAAGGTTTGTTGAATGTGTCTGATGATAGAGTGGCAGATATAGGGTGTTTTGGTCGAGGTGGTGTGCAAAGTGAGAGGGTTAGGGAAAACGATTTGGTAAACAGAGAAGAGGTAGTGAAAGCTTTGCGGAAGATGAAAGCCGGCAAGGCAGCAGGTTTGGATGGTATTGCAGTGGAATTTATTAAAAAAGGGGGTGACTGTATTGTTGACTGGTTGGTAAGGTTATTTAATGTATGTATGACTCATGGTGAGGTGCCTGAGGATTGGAGGAATGCGTGCATAGTGCCATTGTACAAAGGAAAAGGGGATAAGAGTGAGTGCTCAAATTACAGAGGTATAAGTTTGTTGAGTATTCCTGGTAAATTGTATGGGAGGGTATTGATTGAGAGGGTGAAGGCATGTACAGAGCATCAGATTGGGGAAGAGCAGTGTGGTTTCAGAAGTGGTAGAGGATGTGTGGATCAGGTGTTTGCTTTGAAGAATGTATGTGAGAAATACTTAGAAAAGCAAATGGATTTGTATGTAGCATTTATGGATCTGGAGAAGGCATATGATAGAGTTGATAGAGATGCTCTGTGGAAGGTATTAAGAATATATGGTGTGGGAGGCAAGTTGTTAGAAGCAGTGAAAAGTTTTTATCGAGGATGTAAGGCATGTGTACGTGTAGGAAGAGAGGAAAGTGATTGGTTCTCAGTGAATGTAGGTTTGCGGCAGGGGTGTGTGATGTCTCCATGGTTGTTTAATTTGTTTATGGATGGGGTTGTTAGGGAGGTAAAGGCAAGAGTTTTGGAAAGAGGGGCAAGTATGAAGTCTGTTGGGGATGAGAGAGCTTGGGAAGTGAGTCAGTTGTTGTTCGCTGATGATACAGCGCTGGTGGCTGATTCATGTGAGAAACTGCAGAAGCTGGTGACGGAGTTTGATAAAGTGTGTGGAAGAAGAAAGTTAAGAGTAAATGTGAATAAGAGCAAGGTTATTAGGTACAGTAGGGTTGAGGGTCAAGTAAATTGGGAGGTGAGTTTGAATGGAGAAAAACTGGAGGAAGTGAAGTGTTTTAGATATCTGGGAGTGGATCTGGCAGCGGATGGAACCATGGAAGCAGAAGTGGACCATAGGGTGGGGGAGGGGGCGAAAATTCTGGGAGCCTTGAAGAATGTGTGGAAGTCGAGAACATTATCTCGGAAAGCAAAAATGGGTATGTTTGAAGGAATAGTGGTTCCAACAATGTTGTATGGTTGCGAGGCGTGGGCTATGGATAGAGTTGTGCGCAGGAGGATGGATGTGCTGGAAATGAGATGTCTGAGGACAATGTGTGGTGTGAGGTGGTTTGATCGAGTAAGTAACGTAAGGGTGAGAGAGATGTGTGGAAATAAAAAGAGCGTGGTTGAGAGAGCAGAAGAGGGTGTTTTGAAATGGTTTGGGCACATGGAGAGAATGAGTGAGGAAAGGTTGACCAAGAGGATATATGTGTCGGAGGTGGAGGGAACGAGGAGAAGAGGGAGACCAAATTGGAGGTGGAAAGATGGAGTGAAAAAGATTTTGTGTGATCGGGGCCTGAACTTGCAGGAGGGTGAAAGGAGGGCAAGGAATAGAGTGAATTGGAGCAATGTGGTATACCGGGGTTGACGTGCTGTCAGTGGATTGAATCAAGACATGTGAAGCGTCTGGGGTAAACCATGGAAAGCTGTGTAGGTATGTATATTTGCGTGTGTGGACGTATGTATATACATGTGTATGGGGGGGGTTGGGCCATTTCTTTCGTCTGTTTCCTTGCGCTACCTCGCAAACGCGGGAGACAGCGACAAAGTATAAAAAAAAAAAAAAAATATATATATATATATATATATATTGGGAGATGTATAAAAGAAAGAGACAGGAGGTCAAGAGAAAGGTGCAAGAGGTGAAAAAAAGGGCAATTGAGAGTTGGGGTGAGAGAGTGTCATTAAATTTTAGGGAAAATAAAAAGATGTTCTGGAAGGAGGTAAATAAAGTGCGTAAGACAAGGGAGCAAATGGGAACTTTAGTGAAGGGCGCAAATGGGGAGGTGATAACAAGTAGTGGTGATGTGAGAAGGAGATGGAGTGAGTATTTTGAAGGTTTGTTGAATGTGTCTGATGATAGAGTGGCAGATATAGGGTGTTTTGGTCGAGGTGGTGTGCAAAGTGAGAGGGTTAGGGAAAACGATTTGGTAAACAGAGAAGAGGTAGTGAAAGCTTTGCGGAAGATGAAAGCCGGCAAGGCAGCAGGTTTGGATGGTATTGCAGTGGAATTTATTAAAAAAGGGGGTGACTGTATTGTTGACTGGTTGGTAAGGTTATTTAATGTATGTATGACTCATGGTGAGGTGCCTGAGGATTGGAGGAATGCGTGCATAGTGCCATTGTACAAAGGAAAAGGGGATAAGAGTGAGTGCTCAAATTACAGAGGTATAAGTTTGTTGAGTATTCCTGGTAAATTGTATGGGAGGGTATTGATTGAGAGGGTGAAGGCATGTACAGAGCATCAGATTGGGGAAGAGCAGTGTGGTTTCAGAAGTGGTAGAGGATGTGTGGATCAGGTGTTTGCTTTGAAGAATGTATGTGAGAAATACTTAGAAAAGCAAATGGATTTGTATGTAGCATTTATGGATCTGGAGAAGGCATATGATAGAGTTGATAGAGATGCTCTGTGGAAGGTATTAAGAATATATGGTGTGGGAGGCAAGTTGTTAGAAGCAGTGAAAAGTTTTTATCGAGGATGTAAGGCATGTGTACGTGTAGGAAGAGAGGAAAGTGATTGGTTCTCAGTGAATGTAGGTTTGCGGCAGGGGTGTGTGATGTCTCCATGGTTGTTTAATTTGTTTATGGATGGGGTTGTTAGGGAGGTAAAGGCAAGAGTTTTGGAAAGAGGGGCAAGTATGAAGTCTGTTGGGGATGAGAGAGCTTGGGAAGTGAGTCAGTTGTTGTTCGCTGATGATACAGCGCTGGTGGCTGATTCATGTGAGAAACTGCAGAAGCTGGTGACGGAGTTTGATAAAGTGTGTGGAAGAAGAAAGTTAAGAGTAAATGTGAATAAGAGCAAGGTTATTAGGTACAGTAGGGTTGAGGGTCAAGTAAATTGGGAGGTGAGTTTGAATGGAGAAAAACTGGAGGAAGTGAAGTGTTTTAGATATCTGGGAGTGGATCTGGCAGCGGATGGAACCATGGAAGCAGAAGTGGACCATAGGGTGGGGGAGGGGGCGAAAATTCTGGGAGCCTTGAAGAATGTGTGGAAGTCGAGAACATTATCTCGGAAAGCAAAAATGGGTATGTTTGAAGGAATAGTGGTTCCAACAATGTTGTATGGTTGCGAGGCGTGGGCTATGGATAGAGTTGTGCGCAGGAGGATGGATGTGCTGGAAATGAGATGTCTGAGGACAATGTGTGGTGTGAGGTGGTTTGATCGAGTAAGTAACGTAAGGGTGAGAGAGATGTGTGGAAATAAAAAGAGCGTGGTTGAGAGAGCAGAAGAGGGTGTTTTGAAATGGTTTGGGCACATGGAGAGAATGAGTGAGGAAAGGTTGACCAAGAGGATATATGTGTCGGAGGTGGAGGGAACGAGGAGAAGAGGGAGACCAAATTGGAGGTGGAAAGATGGAGTGAAAAAGATTTTGTGTGATCGGGGCCTGAACTTGCAGGAGGGTGAAAGGAGGGCAAGGAATAGAGTGAATTGGAGCAATGTGGTATACCGGGGTTGACGTGCTGTCAGTGGATTGAATCAAGACATGTGAAGCGTCTGGGGTAAACCATGGAAAGCTGTGTAGGTATGTATATTTGCGTGTGTGGACGTATGTATATACATGTGTATGGGGGGGGTTGGGCCATTTCTTTCGTCTGTTTCCTTGCGCTACCTCGCAAACGCGGGAGACAGCGACAAAGTATAAAAAAAAAAAAAAAAAAAAATATATATATATATATATATATATAGGTATATATAAATTATTTATTTATTTATATATATTTATTTTGCTTTGTCGCTGTCTCCCGCATTTGCGAGGTAGCGCAAGGAAACAGACGAAAGAAATGGCCCAACCCACCCCCATACACAATGTACACACACCATGCCCACACACGCAAATATACATACCTATACATCTCAATGTACACATATATATACACACACAGACACATACATATATACCCATGCACACAATTCACACTGTCTGCCCCTATTCATTCCCATCTCCACCTCACCACACATGGAATACCATCCCCCTCCCCCCTCATGTGTGCAAGGTAGCACTAGGAAAAGACAACAAAGGCCCCATTCGTTCACACTCAGTCTCCAGCTGTCACGCAATAATGCCCGAAACCACAGCTCCCTTTCCACATCCAGGCCCCACACAACTTTCCATGGTTTACCCCAGACGCTTCACATGCCCTGATTCAATCCACTGACAGCACATCAACCCCGGTATACCACATCAATCCAATTCACTCTATTCCTTGCCCTCCTTTCACCCTCCTGCATGTTCAGGCCCCGATCACACAAAATCTTTTTCACTCCATCTTTCCACCTCCAATGTGGTCTCCTACTTCTCCTCGCTCCCTCCACCTCCGACACATATATCCTCTTGGTCAATCTTTCCTCACTCATTCTCTCCATGTGCCCAAACCATTTCAAAACACCCTCTTCTGCTCTCTCAACCACGCTCTTTTTATTTCCACACATCTCTCTTACCCTTACATTACTTACTCGATCAAACCACCTCACACCACACATTGTCCCCAAACATCTCATTTCCAGTGCATCCACCCTCCTGCGCACAACTCTATCCATAGCCCATGCCTCGCAACCATACAACATTGTTGGAACCACTATTCCTTCAAACATAGCCATTTTTGCTTTCCGAGATAATGTTCTCGACTTCCAAACATTCTTCACGGTTCCCAGGATTTTCGCCCCCTCCCCCACCCTATAATTCACTTCCGCTTCCATGGTTCCATCCGCTGCCAGATCCACTCCCAGATATCTAAAACACTTTACTCCCTCCAGTTTTTCTCCATTCAAACTTACCTCCCAATTGACTTGACCCTCAACCCTATTCGCCATTTCCCGCATTAGCAAGGTAGTGCCAAGAACAGAGGACTGAGCCTTTTAGGGAATATCCTCACTTGCCCCTTCTCTGTTCTTTCTTTTGGAAAATTAAAAATGAGAGGGGTGGATTTCCAGCCCCCACTCCCTCTCCTTTTAGTCGCCTTCTACGACACGCAGGGAATACGTGGGAAGTATTCGTTCTCTCCTATCCCCAGGGATAATATATATATATATATATATATATATATATATATATATATATATATTTTTTTTTTTTTTTTTTTTTTTTTTTTTACTTTGTCGCTGTCTCCCGCGTTTGCGAGGTAGCGCAAGGAAACAGACGAAAGAAATGGCCCAACCACCCCCCATACACATGTACATACACACGTCCACACACGCAAATATACATACCTACACAGCTTTCCATGGTTTACCCCAGACGCTTCACATGCCTTGATTCAATCCACTGACAGCACGTCAACCCCTGTATACCACATCGCTCCAATTCACTCTATTCCTTGCCCTCCTTTCACCCTCCTGCATGTTCAGGCCCCGATCACACAAAATCTTTTTCACTCCATCTTTCCACCTCCAATTTGGTCTCCCTCTTCTCCTCGTTCCCTCCACCTCCGACACATATATCCTCTTGGTCAATCTTTCCTCACTCATTCTCTCCATGTGCCCAAACCATTTCAAAACACCCTCTTCTGCTCTCTCAACCACGCTCTTTTTATTTCCACACATCTCTCTTACCCTTACGTTACTTACTCGATCAAACCACCTCACACCACACATTGTCCTCAAACATCTCATTTCCAGCACATCCATCCTCCTGCGCACAACTCTATCCATAGCCCACGCCTCGCAACCATACAACATTGTTGGAACCACTATTCCTTCAAACATACCCATTTTTGCTTTCCGAGATAATGTTCTCGACTTCCACACATTTTTCAAGGCTCCCAAAATTTTCGCCCCCTCCCCCACCCTATGATCCACTTCCGCTATATATATATATATATATATATATATATATATATATATATGTTAGGGAGGTAAATGCAAGAGTTTTGGAAAGAGGGGCAAGTATGAAGTCTGTTTGGGATGAGAGAGCTTGGGAAGTGAGTCAGTTGTTGTTCGCTGATGATACAGCGCTGGTGGCTGATTCATGTGAGAAACTGCAGAAGCTGGTGACTGAGTTTGGTAAAGTGTGTGGAAGAAGAAAGTTAAGAGTAAATGTGAATAAGAGCAAGGTTATTAGGTACAGTAGGGTTGAGGGTCAAGTCAATTGGAAGGTGAGTTTGAATGGAGAAAAACTGGAGGAAGTGAAGTGTTTTAGATATCTGGGAGTGGATCTGGCAGCGGATGGAACCATGGAAGCAGAAGTGGATCATAGGGTGGGGGAGGGGGCAAAAATTCTGGGGGCCTTGAAGAATGTGTGGAAGTCGAGAACATTATCTCGGAAAGCAAAAATGGGTATGTTTGAAGGAATAGTGGTTCCAACAGTATTGTATGGTTGCGAGGCGTGGGCTATGGATAGAGTTGTGCGCAGGAGGATGGATGTGCTGGAAATGAGATGTTTGAGGACAATGTGTGGTGTGAGGTGGTTTGATCGAGTGAGTAACGTAAGGGTAAGAGAGATGTGTGGAAATAAAAAGAGCATGGTTGAGAGAGCAGAAGAGGGTGTTTTGAAGTGGTTTGGGCACATGGAGAGAATGAGTGAGGAAAGATTGACCAAGAGGATATATGTGTCGGAGGTGGAGGGAACGAGGAGAAGAGGGAGACCAAATTGGAGGTGGAAAGATGGAGTGAAAAAGATTTTGTGTGATCGGGGCCTGAACATGCAGGAGGGTGAAAGGAGGGCAAGGAATAGAGTGAATTGGAGCGATGTGGTATACCGGGGTTGACGTGCTGTCAGTGGATTGAATCAAGGCATGTGAAGCGTCTGGGGTAAACCATGGAAAGCTGTGTAGGTATGTATATTTGCGTGTGTGGACGTATGTATATACATGTGTATGGGGGGGGGGTTGGGCCATTTCTTTCGTCTGTTTCCTTGCACTACCTCGCAAACGCGGGAGACAGCGACAAAGTATAATAAAAAATATAAAATATATATATATATGAGAACCAATCACTTTCCTCTCTTCCTACACGTACACATGCCTTACATCCTCGATAAAAACTTTTCACTGCTTCTAACAACTTGCCTCCCCGCCATATATTCTTAATACCTTCCACAGAGCATCTCTATCCACTCTAGCATATGCCTTCTTCAGATCCATAAATGCTACATACAAATCCATTTGCTTTTCTAAGTATTTCTCACATACATTCTTCAAAGCAAACACCTGGTCCACACATCCTCTACCACTTCTGAAACCACACTGCTCTTCCCCAATTTGATGCTCTGTACATGCCTTCACCCTCTCGATCAACACCCTCCCATATAATTTACCAGGAATACTCAACAAACTTATACCTCTGTAATTTGAGCACTCACTCTTATCCCCTTTGCCTTTGTACAATGGCACTATGCAAGCATTCTGCCAATCCTCAGGCACCTCACCATGAGTCATACATACATTAAATAACCTTACCAACCAGTCAACAATACAGTCACCCCCTTTTTTAATAAATTCCACTGCAATACCATCCAAACCCACTGCCTTGCTGGCTTTCATCTTCCGCAAAGCTTTTACTACCTCTTCTCTGTTTACCAAATCATTTTCCCTAACCCTTTCTCTTTGCACACCACCTCGACCAAAACACCCTATATCTGCCACTCTATCATCAAACACATTCAACAAACCTTCAAAATACTCACTCCATCTCCTTCTCACATCACCACTACTTGTTATCACCTCCCCATTAGCGCCTTTCACTGAAGTTCCCATTTGCTCCCTTGTCTTACACACTTTATTTACCTCCATCCAGAACATCTTTTTATTCTCCCTAAAATTTAATGATACTCTCTCACCCCAACTCTCATTTGCCCTCTTTTTCACCTCTTGCACCTTTCTCTTGACCTCCTGTCTCTTTCTTTTATACATCTCCCACTCAACTGCATATTTTCCTTGCAAAAATCGTCCAAATGCCTCTCTCTTCTCTTTCACTAATAATCCTACTTCTTCATCCCACCACTCACTACCCTTTCTAATCAACCCACCTCCCACGCTTCTCATGCCACAAGCATCTTTTGCGCACTCCATCACTGATTCCCTAAATACATCCCATTCCTCCCCCACTCCCCTTATTTCCATTGTTCTCACCTTTTTCCATTCTGTACTCAGTCTCTCCTGGTACTTCCTCACACAAGTCTCCTTCCCAAGCTCACTTACTCTCACCACCCTCTTCACCCCAACATTCACTCTTCTTTTCTGAAAACCCATACAAATCTTCACCTTAACCTCCACAAGATAATGATCAGACATCCCTCCAGTTGCACCTCTCAGCACATTAACATCCAAAAGTCTCTCTTTCGCGCACCTGTCAATTAACACGTAATCCAATAACGCTCTCTGGCCATCTCTCCTACTTACATACGTATACTTATGTATATCTCGCTTTTTAAACCAGGTATTCCCAATCACCAGTCCTTTTTCAGCACATAAATCTACAAGCTCTTCACCATTTCCATTTACAACACTGAACACCCCATGTATACCAATTATTCCCTCAACTGCCACATTACTCACCTTTGCATTCAAATCACCCATCACTATAACCCGGTCTCGTTCATCAAAACCACTAACACTCATTCAGCTGCTCCCAAAACACTTGCCTCTCATGATCTTTCTTCTCATGCCCAGGTGCATATGCACCAATAATCACCCATCTCTCTCCATCAACTTTCAGTTTTACCCATATTAATCGAGAAATTACTTTCTTACATTCTATCACATACTCCCACAACTCCTGTTTCAGGAGTACTGCTACTCCTTCCCTTGCTCTTGTCCTCTCACTAACCCCTGACTTTACTCCCAAGACATTCCCAAACCACTCTTCCCCTTTACCCTTGAGCTTCGTTTCACTCAGAGCCAAAACATCCAGGTTCCTTTCCTCAAACATACTACTTATCTCTCCTTTTTTCACATCTTGGTTACATCCACACACATTTAGACACCCCAATCTGAGTCTACGAGGAGGATGAGCACTCCCCGTGTGACTCCTTCTGTTTCCCATTTTTAGAAAGTTAAAATACAAGGAGGGGAGGATTTCTGGCCCCATGCTCCCGTCCCCTCTAGTCGTCTTCTACAACACATGAGGAATGCTTGGGAAGTATTCTTTCACCCCTATCCCCAGGGATAATATATATATATATATATATATATATTTTTTTTTTTTGCTTTGTCGCTGTCTCCCGCGTTTGCGAGGTAGCCCAAGGAAACAGATGAAAGAAATGGCCCAACCCACCCCCATACACATGTATATACATACGTCCACACACGCAAATATACATACCTACACATCTTTCCATGGTTTACCCCAGACGCTGCACATGCCCTGATTCAATCCACTGACAGCACGTCAACCCCGGTATACCACATCGATCCAATTCACTCTATTCCTTGCCCTCCTTTCACCCTCCTGCATGTTCAGGCCCCGATCACACAAAATCTTTTTCACTCCATCTTTCCACCTCCAATTTGGTCTCCCACTTCTCCTCGTTCCCTCCACCTCCGACACATATATCTTCTTGGTCAATCTTTCCTCACTCATTCTCTCCATGTGCCCAAACCATTTCAAAACACCCTCTTCTGCTCTCTCAATCACGCTCTTTTTATTTCCACACATCTCTCTTACCCTTACGTTATTTACTCGATCAAACCACCTCAAACCACACATTGTCCTCAAACATCTCATTTCCAGCACAACCATCCTCCTGCGCACAACTCTATCCATAGCCCACGCCTCGCAACCATACAACATTGTTGGAACCACTATTCCTTCAAACATACCCATTTTTGCTTTCTGAGATAATGTTCTCGACTTCCACACATTCTTCAAGGCTCCCAGAATTTTCGCCCCCTCCCCCACCCTATGATCCACTTCCGCTTCCATGGTTCCATCCGCTGCCAGATCCACTCCCAGATATCTGAAACACTTTACTTCCTCCAGTTTTTCTCCATTGTTAGGGAGGTGAATGCAAGAGTTTTGGAAAGAGGGGCAAGTATGAAGTCTGTTGTGGATGAGAGAGCTTGGGAAGTGAGTCAGTTGTTGTTCGCTGATGATACAGCGCTGGTGGCTGATTCATGTGAGAAACTGCAGAAGCTGGTGACTGAGTTTGGTAAAGTGTGTGAAAGAAGAAAGTTAAGAGTAAATGTGAATAAGAGCAAGGTTATTAGGTACAGTAGGGTTGAGAGTCAAGTCAATTGGAAGGTAAGTTTGAATGGAGAAAAACTGGAGGAAGTAAAGTGTTTTAGATATCTGGGAGTGGATCTGGCAGCGGATGGAACCATGGAAGCGGAAGTGGATCATAGGGTGGGGGAGGGGGCGAAAATCCTGGGAGCCTTGAAGAATGTGTGGAAGTCGAGAACATTATCTCAAAAAGCAAAAATTGGTATGTTTGAAGGAATAGTAGTTCCAACAATGTTGTATGGTTGCGAGGCAGTGGGCTATGGATAGAGTTGTGCTGAGGAGGGTGGATGTGCTGGAAATGAGATGTTTAAGGACAATGTGTGGTGTGAGGTGGTTTGATCGAGTAAGTAACGTAAGGGCAAGAGAGATGTGTGGAAATAAAAAGAGTGTGGTTGAGAGACCAGAAGAGGGTGTTTTGAAATGGTTTGGGCACATGGAGAGAATGAGTGAGGAAAGATTGACCAAGAGGATATATGTGTCGGAGGTGGAGGGAATGAGGAGAAGTGGGAGACCAAATTGGAGGTGGAAAGATGGAGTGAAAAAGATTTTGTGTGATCGGGGCCTGAACATGCAGGAGGGTGAAAGGAGGGCAAGGAATAGAGTGAATTGGATCGATGTGGTATACCGGGGTTGACGTGCTGTCAGTGGATTGAATCAGGACATGTGAAGCATCTGGGGTAAACTATGGAAAGCTGTGTAGGTATGTATATTTGCGTGTGTGGACGTGTATGTATATACATGTGTATATAGGGTGGGGGAGGGGGCGAAAATCCTGGGAGCCTTGAAGAATGTGTGGAAGTCGAGAACATTACCTCGGAAAGCAAAAATGGCTATGTTTGAAGGAATAGTGGTTCCAACAATGTTGTATGGTTGCGAGGCGTGGGCTATGGATTGAGTTGTGCGCAGGAGGATGGATGTGCTGGACATGAGATGTTCGAGGACAGTGTGTGGTGTGAGGTGGTTTGATCGAGTAAGTAACATAAGGGTAAGAGAGATTTGTGGAAATAAAAAGAGCGTGGTTGAGAGAGCAGAAGAGGGTGTTTTGAAATGGTTTGGGCACATGGAGAGAATGAGTGAGGAAAGATTGACCAAGAGGATATTTGTGTCGGAGGTGGAGGGAACGAGGAGAAGTGGGAGACCAAATTGGAGGTGGAATGATGGAGTGAAAAAGATTTTGTGTGATCGGGGCCTGAACATGCAGTAGGGTGAAAGAAGGGCAAGGAATAGAGTGAATTGGATCGATGTGGTATACCGGGGTTGACGTGTTGTCAGTGGATTGAATCAAGGCATGTGAAGCGTCTGGGGTAAACCATGGAAAGCTGTGTAGGTATGTATATTTGCATGTGTGGACGTATGTATATACATGTGTATGGGGGTGGGTTGGGCCATTTCTTTCGTCTGTTTCCTTGCGCTACCTCGCAAACGCGGGAGACAGCGACAAAAAAAAAATATATATATATATATATATATATATAGATATATATATATTTTTTTTTGTTTTGTTTTTTGCTTTGTCGCTGTCTCCCGCGTTTGCGAGGTAGCGCAAGGAAACAGACGAAAGAAATGGCCCAACCCACCCCCATACACATGTATATACATACGTCCACACACGCAAATATACATACCTACACAGCTTTCCATGGTTTACCCCAGACGCTTCACATGCCTTGATTCAATCCACTGACAGCACGTCAACCCCGGTATACCACATCGCTCCAATTCACTCTATTCCTTGCCCTCCTTTCACCCTCCTGCATGCTCAGGCCCGATCACACAAAATCTTTTTCACTCCATCTTTCCACCTCCAATTTGGTCTCCCTCTTCTCCTCGTTCCCTCCACCTCCGACACATATATTCTCTTGGTCAATCTTTCCTCACTCATTCTCTCCATGTGCCCGAACCATTTCAAAACACCCTCTTCTGCTCTCTCAACCACGCTCTTTTTATTTCCACACATCTCTCTTACCCTTACGTTACTTACTCGATCAAACCACCTCACACCACACATTGTCCTCAAACATCTCATTTCCAGTACATCCATCCTCCTGCACACAACTCTATCCATAGCCCACGCCTCGCAACCATCCAACATTGTTGGAACTACTATTCCTTCAAACATACTCATTTTTGCTTTCCGAGATAATGTTCTCGACTTCCACACATTCTTCAAGGCTCCCAGAATTTTCGCCCCCTCCCCCACCCTATGATCCACTTCCGCTTCCATGGTTCCATCCGCTGCCAGATCCACTCCCAGATATCTAAAACACTTCACTTCCTCCAGTTTTTCTCCATTCAAACTCACCTCCCAATTGACTTGACCCTCAACCCTACTGTACCTAATAACCTTGCTCTTATTCACATTTACTCTTAACTTTCTTCTTTCACACACTTTACCAAACTCAGTCACCAGCTTCTGCAGTTTCTCACATGAATCAGCCACCAGCGCTGTATCATCAGCGAACAACAACTGACTCACTTCCCAAGCTCTCTCATCCCCAGCAGACTTCATACTTGCCCCTCTTTCCAAAACTCTTGCATTCACCTCCCTAACAACCCCATCCATAAACAAATTAAACAACCATGGAGACATCACACACCCCTGCCGCAAACCTACATTCACTGAGAACCAATCACTTTCATCTCTTCCTACACGTACACATGCCTTACATCCTAAATAAAAACTTTTCACTGCTTCTAACAACTTGCCTCCCACACCATATATTCTTAATACCTTCCACAGAGCATCTCTATCAACTCTATCATATGCCTTCTCCAGATCCATAAATGCTACATACAAATCCATTTGCTTTTCTAAGTATTTCTCACATACATTCTTCAAAGCAAACACCTGATCCACACATCCTCTACCACTTCTGAAACCACACTGCTCTTCCCCAATCTGATGCTCTGTACATGCCTTCATCCTCTCAATCAATATCCTCCCATATGATTTACCAGGAATACTCAACAAACTTATACCTCTGTAATTTGAGCACTCACTCTTATCCCCTTTGCCTTTGTACAATGGCACTATGCACGCATTCCGCCAATCCTCAGGCACCTCACCATGAGTCATACATACATTAAATAACCTTACCAACCAGTCAACAATACAGTCACCCCCTTTTTTAATGAATTCCACTGCAATACCATCCAAACCTGCTGCCTTGCCGGCTTTCATCTTCCGCAAAGCTTTTACTACCTCCTCTCTGTTTACCAAATCATTTTCCCTAACCCTCTCACTTTGTACACCACCTCGACCAAAACACCCTATATCTGCCACTCTATCATCAAACACATTCAACAAACCTTCAAAATACTCACTCCATCTCCTTCTCACATCACCACTACTAGTTATCACCTCCCCATTTGCGCCCTTCACTGAAGTTCCCATTTGCTCCCTTGTCTTACGCACTTTATTTACGTCCTTCCAGAGCATCTTTTTATTCTCCCTAGAATTTAATGATACTCTCTCACCCCAACTCTCATTTGCCGTTTTTTTCACCCCTTGCACCTTTCTCTTGACCTCCTGTCTCTTTCTTTTATACATCTCCCACTCAATTTCATTTTTTCCCTGCAAAAATCATCCAAATGCCTCTCTCTTCTCTTTCACTAATACTCTTACTTCTTCATCCCACCACTCACTACCCTTTCTAATCAACCCACCTCCCACTCTTCTCATGCCACAAGCATCTTTTGCGCAATCCATCACTGATTCCCTAAATACATCCCATTCCTCCCCCACTCCCCTTACTTCCATTGTTCTCACCTTTTTCCATTCTGTACTCAGTCTCTCCTGGTACTTCCTCACACAAGTCTCCTTCCCAAGCTCACTCACTCTCACCACCCTCTTCACCCCAACATTCACTCTTCTTTTCTGAAAACCCATACAAATCTTCACCTTAGCCTCCACAAGATAATGATCAGACATCCCTCCAGTTGCACCTCTCAGCACATTAACATCCAAAAGTCTCTCTTTCACGCACCTGTCAATTAACACGTAATCCAATAACGCTCTCTGGCCATCTCTCCTACTTACATAAGTATACTTATGTATATCTCGCTTTTTAAACCAGGTATACCCAATCATCAGTCCTTTTTCAGCACATAAATCTACAAGCTCTTAACCATTTCCATTTACAACACTGAACACCCCATGTATACCAATTATTCCCTCAACTGCCACATTACTCACCTTTGCATTCAAATCACCCATCACTATAACCCAGTCTCGTGCATCAAAACCACTAACACACTCATTCAGCTGCTCCCAAAACACTTGCCTCTCATGATCTTTCTTCTCATGCCCAGGTGCATATGCACCAATAATCACCCATCTCTCTCCATCAACTTTCAGTTTTACCCATATTAATTGAGAATTTACTTTCTTACATTCTATCACATACTCCCACAACTCCTGTTTCAGGAGTACTGCTACTCCTTCCCTTGCTCTTGTCCTCTCACTAACCCCTGACTTTACTCCCAAGACATTCCCAAACCACTCTTCCCCTTTACCCTTGAGCTTCGTTTCACTCAGAGCCAAAACATCCAGGTTCCTTTCCTCAAACATACTACCTATCTCTCCTTCTTTCACATCTTGGTTACATCCACACACATTTAGGCACCCCAATCTGAGCCTTCGAGGAGTATGAGCACTCCCCGCGTGACTCCTTCTTCTGTTTCCCATTTTAGAAAGTTAAAAAAATACAAGGAGGGGTGTGTATATATATATGTATATATATATATATATATTTTTTTTAATTTCATACTATTCGCATTTCCCACATTAGCGAGGTAGCATTAAGAATAGAGGGCTGAGCCTTTGAGGGAATATCCTCACTTGACCCCCTCCTCTGTTCCTTCTTTAGGAAAACTAAAAACGAGAGGGGAGGAAGCCTCTGTGCTCCTTTCTCCTTACCTTGCAATACTCATCTCTTGCTGCTCTCCTGTACATTTTGCATGCTGCAATTTCAGAGAATTGGGTAAACTCTGAGAATAAAAACTTAATCGCCAAGTTAGCAATACCCAGATACCTATTATAATTGAAAGATTGCTTATACAGGGTAGGTGATGGAATTTTGATCTATGTTGATAACAATCTAAGTGCTGTTAAGATAAGCAAAGAAGACACACATTTACAACTTTCTTTATGTTGACATTACGGACAAGGTCAAAAGTAAATTAAATTCCTGAGAAATCTGGCATACGAAGGGAGGCTAAAACATTTGGATCTCCTCTCCCTTAAAAAATTGTAGACTTTATTGCAACTTAATCCTGGTGTTCAAAATTCAGAACAAGTTCAATGAAATAAATCACAAACATGTTTTTGAAATACAAGAAAATATGGTTACGAGGACAAATGGAATTAAGCTCAAAGCTAAAAGGTGTAGTAGGGACATGGGAAAAAACGTTTTTCCTATAGGTGTGTTAAGCACTGGAATAAATTAGTGTAAGACAGTGAATTCTAAGACTATAAATACCTTCAAAAGTTGTTTAGACATATGTGTCATAGATTTAGGAATACTTTGAGAAAAATGCCAAAAATAAACAGTATAAACAACAGCAGTAACAGGGACAGTAGTTGACTAATGTGCAGCAGCAGGTAGTTAGTGATACCTTGTAGTGCTGCTGAGCAGAAATACATTTTCTTGTCAAGTTAAACTACTTTTTCCTTTTTTCTACCAGGCAACCCAGTCATGGGCCAATCAGGTCACCTGTTGCCTGCCTTTCTCATGTAAACTCATGATATCTGAGAGTTTTCTCTCTCTTTGACATCTCATGTTGAACCATGCTTCTCTCCATTTCCATCTTCTTTCTCTTTTAGTTTCCCATGGCACCCATGTCCTGACTCCTTTGTAGCAGATTTCACAAAACCTTCTGTGGCAATGGTTTAAACTCTTGTTGCAGAACTCTCTTTCCTAATATACACACCCAAAGAACTTGATCTCCTGTATGTAGTTACTTTGGCTATATTTCTTCATTGGGTCTTGTGCTCCTTTTGATATTCCCCTTGTATCCTCTTCTGAAATATCAAAATCAAGTACTGCATGATCAGTCTTTCCTAAATGTGCCTTATGTGTGTTTCCTTGCTTTTTTGTGTAAAGGTAAGGTCAAGCAGTGGAAGTGTGTTGTTTCCTTAGATATCTTATGGTCCATTACATTTCATACAAGAAGCCCTTCTTCACACATTTTAGGAACCTGTATCTCTATGACCCTGTCTCCATGAGTATGCAAGTTCTTGTTTGTATTTTCATCTTCATTAAGGGAGTGACTCACCACTTCCCTCACAATCCTAATTGTTACTTCATTGTTATCAGTGTTTATCCTTAGATATCTTATGGTCCATTACATTTCATACAAGAAGCCCTTCTTCACACATTTTAGGAACCTGTATCTCTATGACTCCCTGTCTCCATGAGTATGCAAGTTCTTGTTTGTATTTTCATCTTCATTAAGGGAGTGACTCACCACTTCCCTCACAATCCTAATTGTTACTTCATTGTTATCAATGTTTATCTGCCCTGGGTCACTGTAGTTCCTTGGAGGGTTGTACACTAACAGCACCTCTGTATGCTTTCTTCCTATTGTAATTTTGCCCATTGTGCCCCGTTTGAAGGTGTCATCCATGACTCTTTCATGGAACTTTATGTTATGCCTTATTAAGAGGGCCAATCTCCCTTCCTTATCTTCTCTGTCTCTTCTCACTGTTATATACCCCTCAGTGTAGATTAAGTCAGATTTCTATTGACTTTGATCTCTGCAACTCCAATGATATCTAGGTTGATATCCCTGAACTACTTATTCTGGCTCCTTACTAGTTACTACAATTCTATCTGCATTAGTATACAAAATCTTTAGTTTACAGCATTTGCACTAGTTGGTTCCTCCTTCCCTCTGATGCTCCCACCCCTATCCTGATCTGATTTCTCACATATTTTGCCTTTAAGCAGCTTTCTCTAGTTCTGACCCATTCCTCTATTGCCCTGTTACTTTTGACATATACTCATTTGACCTTTTCCCTTATGGTATGTTTGTATGGGTGTTTCAGTGCTTGTTAACTACACACTTCCTTATCAAATTTTACCCTTAGATGCCTCATTTTTTAATCTTGTTAGTAGGACCCCATGTTCTTGATTTTCTTTACATTGTGGCTACAAATGTGTGCTCCTGCTCTTTCACCTACCTTTTTGTTCTTTGTCCAGGATTTGTTCCTCTTTCAGTTCAGTGATCATCATGGATTTGCATCTAATAAGCTCTCATTTTACATCTTCCATCTTTGTATTGTGGCTTATCTTTCTGTTATTTCCTGCGTTCATGCTAAGTCCTTTTCCTTATCCTTTAACTAAAATCTGTGTATTCACCATTTCGCAGTAATCTTGAACTACCTGTCCCTTTTTGAGTCTTCTATCCATGGTACCACAAACTTCGGTTAACATCTTGTCTCTGACTTTACATAATGTACAGCCTCTCTGACAATCCCATCTATTACTCCAGTCAGCATCTCTTCTTTGGAATTTTCTGTATTCTTTCACCTTGGATCCTCTTCCATCTTTTCAACTTTGTAGTTCTCTTTGTATAGTATCATACCTCTGAAAGTACATACAGCCTCTTTGATATTCTCTTTGTATAGTATCATACCTCTGAAAGTACATACAGCCTCTTTGATAATCCTATTCAGCACTCCACTTTACTTTTTTGTTTCACAGTCTCCAGTATGTCTGTGACTTTCTTCCATTTCTTTCACTTTGGCTCTGTTATTTTCATCAGTCTTAGACTCACCCTTTATCTAGGTATCTACTTTATCATTTATAGGCTCCAGTTCATTAGTTTTGTGGTCTTTTTCAGTCTCAGGATCAGTCTAAACTCTTGCTTTTGATACCTTGCCATGTCTAGATCATGCTTCCCAATTACAAAAGTATCTCCCAATACCATAATTCATTGTCAAGTTCCCTGATGGTTTTACATGACTCATCTACCTCTAGTGCTCTCAGACACATTTTTTGTCCCTTGCAGATGTGTAACTATGTATTTTCACAGTACAGAAAGGGAGTTTTACTCTCTTGTTTCTAATTATGTATTTGTACTGTATGGGGAAGAATATTTACACTTGTGGGGCCCCATTTCTTGAGCATTTTCTTCTATAATCAGTAATCTAAAAAGGTAATAAGTCTGCCCAGAAATTCTCTTACAGTTAGCTTAAAGTCTGTAGCTGGAAAACTTATGGAAAATATCATTCATGAC
This sequence comes from Panulirus ornatus, assembly GCF_036320965.1. NCBI lineage: Eukaryota > Metazoa > Arthropoda > Malacostraca > Decapoda > Palinuridae > Panulirus > Panulirus ornatus. The sequence continues at coordinate 19,451,533 of NC_092264.1, forward strand.
AAATTTGCTAACCATTTGGAGGACTACCACTTAATAAATGATTCTCAACATGGTTATTAAAGAAACTGCTCATATCTGACCGTCCTATATGATTTCTCTTATGAGGCAATCAATATGTACTTTGAAAGTAAAGCAGTTAAGTTCGTCTATTGGGATTTTCAAAGACATTCAATTAGTTCTGCATCAAAGTTTACTAGCTATAGTTATGTTGTGTAGTATTGATGAACTTCAGTAGACAGGAAATAGGTTGACTGGCCATAAACAAAGATTTGTGATAAATGGTTAAGCCTCAAAATGGGTAGATATTACAAGTGGTGTACCAAAGTAATCAGTCTTGGGTGCAGCTCTATTTTTCATAGACATCAATAATACAGCACTGATAATGGGTTGCATTGTAAGATATTAAAATTTCAAAATAAATTGAGGATGGGAAATGAATCAGCAAATGAACTTGATCAAGTGTAGCCTCAAACTTATAAAGACATACTGATGGAATGGGTTCCCAGGTAGCAAATGAATTTAAAATCAATAAATGCAGTTATTTCACATCAGTAGTAAAAATGAAAAGGTAGTTTACATCATGAATTCTGCTGAACCGCAAGAGGTAAATGGGAAATAGACTAAGGCATAATAATCTCTGGTGACACAAAGCCAAGTTAGCATTGTATAGAAGCACTAAAAAGAACAAAAAAGATTCTTGGATCCACAGGAAAGACATTTGAATTTAAGTCTAGAAGAATCATTCTTAATCTTTAAATGCACTTGTTTGTCCTCAACTACTTTGTTCAAGTTTTGGTTATGGTACTTATGGGGATGAGAGAGCTTGGGAAGTGAGTCAGTTGTTGTTCGCTGATGATACAGCGCTGGTGGCTGATTCATGTGAGAAACTGCAGAAGCTGGTGACTGAGTTTGGTAAAGTGTGTGGAAGAAGAAAGTTAAGAGTAAATGTGAATAAGAGCAAGGTTATTAGGTACAGTAGGGTTGAGGGTCAAGTCAATTGGGAGGTGAGTTTGAATGGAGAAAAACTGGAGGAAGTGAAGTGTTTTAGATATCTGGGAGTGGATCTGTCAGCGGATGGAACCATGGAAGCGGAAGTGGATCATAGGGTGGGGGAGGGGGCGAAAATTTTGGGAGCCTTGAAAAATGTGTGGAAGTCGAGAACATTATCTCGGAAAGCAAAAATGGGTATGTTTGAAGGAATAGTGGTTCCAACAATGTTGTATGGTTGCGAGGCGTGGGCTATGGATAGAGTTGTGCGCAGGAGGATGGATGTGCTGGAAATGAGATGTTTGAGGACAATGTGTGGTGTGAGGTGGTTTGATCGAGTAAGTAACGTAAGGGTGAGAGAGATGTGTGGAAATAAAAAGAGCGTGGTTGAGAGAGCAGAAGAGGGTGTTTTGAAATGGTTTGGGCACATGGAGAGAATGAGTGAGGAAAGATTGACCAAGAGGATATATGTGTCGGAGGTGGAGGGAACGAGGAGAAGAGGGAGACCAAATTGGAGGTGGAAAGATGGAGTGAAAAAGATTTTGTGTGATCGGGGCCTGAACATGCAGGAGGGTGAAAGGAGGGCAAGGAATAGAGTGAATTGGAGTGATGTGGTATACAGGGGTTGACGTGCTGTCAGTGGAGTGAATCAAGGCATGTGAAGCGTCTGGGGTAAACCATGGAAAGCTGTGTAGGTATGTATATTTGCGTGTGTGGACGTGTGTATGTACATGTGTATTGGGGGGGGGGGTTGGGCCATTTCTTTCGTCTGTTTCCTTGCGCTACCTCGCAAACGCGGGAGACAGCGACAAAGTATAAAAAAAAAAAAAAAAAAAAAAAAAACTTAAAAAAAAAGACATAGCCAATTTGGAGAGAGTTTAGCATCAAACTTAGCCAATTTGGAGAGAGTTTAGCATCAGACTATCAAAATGATTTCCAGATTCTGAAACAAATCCTATGAGAGCCAACTGAACAATTTGAATCTGTTAAGCTTAGAAAAGAGAGGGTTAAGAGTTGATCCAATACAGGCATTCCATGTTCTTAAAGGCTTTGATAATCATTATCTAACAAGCTATTTGAGACTCAGTTCATCTGATTTCGCTCATAGTAATCGATACAAACACTAAAGTAAACATTTTATCTTAAATGAGGGGAAGTACTTTTTCTCCAAAAAGATTATCATATGGAATGATTTACCAATTAGAGTGGTTAGAAGCAATACTTTAGATACAATGCAGAATAGACGATGAATATTTAGCTTCAAATCCACCTTATTCTTAGTTACTGTGTGCAGATTTTTCTCTTTGAATTATCTGTATGCCTTTCTACCTTTAACCATTTAAATCTGTGAGCTTCTAATGGGTCTGTTGCTGTTTGAATTCCTATGTATTCTTCTGTATACATCCTGGATTTATGTATGCTGTCTGTATCGTCCATGTCCTCACTCATCTTACTCCATTCATCCAACACTCATATACTCTTTTCCAACAAGTTACTTGTGTGATTTTGTTATATCCAATTGTTGCTATCTTCCAACATCTCTGGAAGAACAGTTCACTGCCTGTGTCATTGATTGGTTTTGAAAATGTAAAGATTGTGAAAGATTGTGATCATGTCACCCTTCATGATTCTGTCTTCCAGGGTGGACAAATATGAAGCCTTTATCCTTTTCCTATAGCTCAGCTGTCACAAGTTGGTACCATCCCTATTACCCTCCTCTGAACCTTCTTTTTAACTCTTTTTCTTTTTGAATGATTACCTATTTCACCTGTACTGGGAGGGAGTTTCACATTCATGGGGCCTCATCTCTTTAACATTCTCTATTATCATACAAATTCTTAAATTTATGTATTTGGTCCTCATTAACCATGTCCTCAGTCATCCTGTTCCATTCATCCACCACTCAGTCTATTAAAGTACTTCTTTACACCTTTTTTTGATAAGTTTCCTGCATAAGTTTCTTGCTTAGTTTCATGGTATGTCCTCTGGTTGCTCCATCCCTATATCTCTTGAAGAACTGTTCATTGTCTCTATCATCTGTTTGTTAAAAAACTTAAAGGTTGTGATCATTTCAACCTTCACTCTTCCCTCTTCTAAGGTCAACACATTTAAAGCCTCTAGCCTTTCCCTTTAACTCAGCTCACTTAATTCTTGTATCATCTTTGTTGCCATCTTCTGGATGTTCTCTGTTAGCCCTTTGTTTTCCTTTTGATGCAGTGACCAAACTAGAAAAGCATATTCTAGTTTTGGCCTTATGTAGGTTGAAAACAGCTTACTAAATATTTCCTTATTCACATACTTGAAAGCTAATCTATTATTTGCCACAAGACAGAATGTCTCCTTATCTATTTTCCTGATATGGGAATCTGGTAATAGCTTAAGTCACAGACTTATTTCCAGTGAGATATTATTCATATAGAGGCCTTCTTTCACTTTGTCCCATCCTCTTTACCTTACATTTGCTTGGGTTGCATTTCATAAACCATGTATCAGACCAACTTTGGCATCTGTTCAGGTCCCTTTGTAAGTTAATGCAATCCTCCTTGCTTTTCTATTCCCTTATGATCTTTGCATTGTCTGCAAACATATTTAGATAGGAGTCCATACTTTTCAGCAAATCATTTTCATAGATCAAGAAGAGTAATGGTCCTAGAATAGAACCTCTGGCATTCTTTTGGACACCTCATTGCCTCTGAAAGGCATCTTTTGTTCCCTTCCATCTATTGAAGAAGCTTTTTCTTATATTCTTGCCTGTTGAACTAGCTTCGTAGTCAGCCTTCCATGCAGCATATTGTCAAATACCTTCTGGAAGGCAGATACAAACAATCTGCTCAGCCTTCCCTTTTAAGACACAGCTTACCCGCTCTTAGAAAATTAAGAGGATTGTCCCACCTGAACTCCTTTTCCTAAAACTGTTCTGTTTCCCACTTATGTAATTTCTCCTCTGTAAAAAGTCATCCTCATGCTTTCTAATAATCTTTTCTAGAACCTTACACATCACACTCATTAGTGAGACCTGTCTGTAGTTTAGTGCTAGTTTCTGGTCTCCATTCTTATAGACAGGTATTACGTTTGCCCTTATCCATTCCATTGGCTATTTGCCTTCATCAGTGACATCTTGAACATTGCTTCAAGTGATTCATGTTATGTATCTGCTCACATCTTCAGCACATGTGATGAAATTTTATAAGGACTATGAGCCTCACATGGGTCAGATTCTTTTAGCATTTTGTTAATATCTTTTCTAAATATCTCCATGACTTCCAGATCTTCCTCCCCATTCCATCTCCCTTGTGTTGGGGCTACACTGTCTCTCACTTTGAAAACACTTTCAAACATATCTTTACATCTTCCATTTTTCCCTCTAGATTTCTTTGCCTGATTAGCTGCTCCTTAACTGACAACTAACTCCTGATGAATTTGTGGAACAGTTTTAGATTTTTTCTTGCCTTTTCCACAGTATTCTTTTCAAAGCTTCTTTTTTCTTCTTTTCTTAACCCACTATACTCATTCTGCTCTCTTATACAGTGCATATGCTGGCTGGCTGGAGTGTTGGCTTTATCTTAGCCACTGCTCATCTTGTTGCTCCTGTGGTATTTAACATCTTTTATTAAACCATTCTCTCCTCTTTTTTACCATTTCCTCTGTAGTTGAGACTTTAGTTACTCATGTCTCTACTCCATTGTAAATTTCTTATAACCTCTCACCACAGAACTCTGGTTTCTGGTTACTGAACTCCATTTCCCAGTCAACATTATCGTAGAAATTGTTTAGGGTTGTGTAGTTTCCACAATTTTGTCTCTTTATGCTTTGTCTCTCATCAGCTCCTTTAATGTCCTTGTTTACCACATAATCAAACTTTTGTGTGTTGTGTGTGTGTGTGTGTGTGTGTGTGTGTGTGTGTGTGTGTGTGTGTGTGTGTGTGTGTGTGTATGATTACCTACCAAACGGGTAGGTAATTACAACACACATAGGCTTAGGCTTGGATGTGTGTATGAGTTCATACATACACAGGAATAAAGACATGGTTTATATGTATGAGGTTAAGAAGACAGACCAATGAGTCTAGAACTCTCTTCCTGTAACACATAAAAGGTAATTACACACACACACACACACACACATACCAATGAGACAGTAAATATTAGTAGTTTACAAAGGTTTAAAATGCTACTTGATGACATAAAAAGTTCATAAACTGGGGCCTTATGAGTTTAGAACTGCAGTGATAACTTACTTCAAATAAGTAATTACACACATAGATGAAAAAACATATTTATATATTTATTTATTTTGCTTTGTCGCTGTCTCCCGGGTTTGCGATGTAGCGCAAGGAAACAGATGAAAGAAATGGCCCAACCCACCCCCATACACAATGTATATACATACACGTCCACACACGCAAATATACATACCTATACATCTCAATGTACACATATATATACACACACAGACACATACATATATACCCATGCACACAATTCACACAGTCTGCCTTTATTCATTCCCATCGCCACCTCGCCACACATGGAATACCATCCTCCTCCCCCCTCATGTGTGCGAGGTAGCACTAGGAAAAGACAACAAAGGCCCCATTCGTTCACACTCAGTCTCTAGCTGTCATGCAATAATGCCCGAAACCACAGCTGCCTTTCCACATCCAGGCCCCACACAACTTTCCATGGTTTACCCCAGACGCTTCACATGCCCTGATTCAATCCACTGACAGCACATCAACCCCGGTATACTACATCGATCCAATTCACTCTATTCCTTAATCCTTGCCCTCCTTTCACCCTCCTGCATGTTCAGGCCCCGATCACACAAAATCTTTTTCACTCCATCTTTCCACCTCCAATTTGGTCTCCCACTTCTCCTCGTTCCCTCCACCTCCGACACATATATCCTCTTGGTCAATCTTTCCTCACTCATTCTCTCCATGTGCCCAAACCATTTCAAAAACACCCTCTTCTGCTCTCTCAACCACGCTCTTTTTATTTCCACACATCTCTCTTACCCTTACATTACTTACTCGATCAAACCACCTCATACCACACATTGTCCTCAAACATCTCATTTCCAGCACATCCACCCTCCTCCACACAACTCTATCCATAGCCCACGCCTCGCAACCATACAACATTGTTGGAACCTCTATTCCTTCAAACATACCCATTTTTGCTTTCTGAGATAATGTTCTCGACTTCCACACATTCTTCAAGGCTCCCAGGATTTTCGCCCCCTCCCCCACCCTATGATTCACTTCCACTTCCATGGTTCCATCCACTGCCAGATCCACTCCCAGATATCTAAAACACTTTACTTCCTCCAGTTTTTCTCCATTCAAACTTACCTCCCAGTTGACTTGACCCTCAACCCTACTGTACCTAATAACCTTGCTCTTATTCACATTTACTCTTAACTTTCTTCTTTCACACACTTTACCAAACTCAGTCACCAGCTTCTGCAGTTTCTCACATGAATCAGCCACCAGCGCTGTATCATCAGCGAACAACAACTGACTCACTTCCCAAGCTCTCTCATCCACAACAGACTTCATACTTGCCCCTCTTTCCAAAACTCTTGCATTCACCTCCCTAACAACCCCATCCATAAACAAATTAAACAACCATGGAGACATCACACACCCCTGCCGTAAACCTACATTCACAAAGAACCAATCACTTTCCTCTCTTCCTACACGTACACATGCCTTACATCCTCGATAAAAACTTTTCACTGCTTCTAACAACTTGCCTCCCACACCATATATTCTTAATACCTTCCACAGAGCATCTCTATCAACTCTATCATATGCTTTCTCCAGATCCATAAATGCTACATACAAATCCATTTGCTTTTCTAAGTATTTCTCACATACATTCTTCAAAGCAAACACCTGATCCACACATCCTCTACCACTTCTGAAACCACACTGCTCTTCCCCAATCTCATGCTCTGTACATGCCTTCACCCTCTCAATCAATACCCTCCCATATAATTTACCAGGAATACTCAACAAACTTATACCTCTGTAATCTGAGCACTCACTCTTATCCCCTTTGCCTTTGTACAATGGCACTATGCACGCATTCCGCCAATCCTCAGGCACCTCACCATGAGTCATACATACATTAAATAACCTTACAGTCACCCCCTTTTTTAATAAATTCCACTGCAATACCATCCAAACCTGCTGCCTTGCCAGCTTTCATCTTCCACAAAGCTTTTACTACCTCTTCTCTGTTTACCAAATCATTTTCCCTAACCCTCTCACTTTGCACACCACCTCGACCAAAACACCCTATATCTGCCACTCTATCATCAAACACATTCAACAAACCTTCAAAATACTCACTCCATCTCCTTCTCACATCACCACTTCTTGTTATCACCTCCCCATTTGCGCCCTTCACTGAAGTTCCCATTTGCTCCCTTGTCTTACGCACTTTATTTACCTCCTTCCAGAGAAACATGAAGGTATAATTATTTTCTCCTTGAGTACACAAATATTGATCATAGATAATCACACACACACACACACACACACACACACACACACACACACACACACACACACACTCTCTCACCAAAGATGGGACTAGAATTAAGAAAGCTGAGTTACAGGGAAAGGATAGTGACCTTGAATTTGTCCGCCATGGAAGAGAGAAAAGTGAGGGGTGACTTTATCTCAACCTCTTAAGATTTTAAATCACCTTAGCAGTGTTAACAGGGGCCAGTTCTTCAAAAGATGCAGAGATAGAGCAACCAAAGGCCATAACATGAAATTGAAGATGAAACTCATTAGAAAGTATGTAAAGCAATACTCTTATAGCAAAAAAGTAGTGAATGAATGGAATAAATTGACTGAGTAAATAGAAAATGCAGACAACATATAGAAATGTAAAAAGCTATATAATAGTAGAGATGGTTCAAGAGATGGGGCTCCATAAGTGTAGAACTCCCTCCCCATATAGTAAAAATAAGTTCTAACACAGACTTTACACCTAATTACACAATGCCTACAGCATGCAGCAAAGTATAACAAATGTACACAGAAGGAACTGTTTTGGACTTGAGTAGGAAACATTGTTTCCTTCTTTGAGAAAAGTTGGAGATGAGTGAGAGAGAATATTGTGAAAAATGATGTTACTTTCCAGATACTATAATGAAAACAATGATATTTTGAAAACTGGTCTATTGAGCTTCCATTTTGTACACATACATTCTTGTTTAGAAATCATCTGGAAATTCATGACAGCATCTTGTTGAAAGATATGAATTCATAAGATTATGTGGAGAATGCCAGGAAGTGGCTGCCAAGATCAGTCACTACAAATGCACATCCCCATACTCAGACACCCTGTGTATAGCATGAAAAACATCCACAGTCTGTACATTCTAGGGCACTAAACTACCACATTTCACTATTAGTGGATAGGGTACTCATAAATGCACTTACAGACCACACAAAACTCTCAAGGCATGAAACTTGGTAAACAACATGCCAACAGTGTACACTTAGGTAACAGAATGTCCAAGATATGCAGCTGATAACAAAGATATCTGGCATCTATACTTTAAAACATTAAACTCCTCATGTAGGTACATTTGATTATAGATTAAGACCAGAATGTGCATTGGAATGTAAGGAAAGACCAAAATGTACAAGAATACACAAAGTACTCACAGGTGTATTTTTTCTTTTTTTTTTTCTTTGGAGGCTCCAGTCATGAACAAAAGTCCACACTAAGACCGGGCCTTAATTAAGATGCAGAAAGGTTAATGAAAGGGGAAAAAAGATACATGGGATAGTGCTTATGAATTTTACTCCTGACACAGAAATAAAGCACCTTTACACTTCATTAAAAAATCCACATCTTTACATGTCATTGCAAACTGCTTTTTTATTATAAATATCCACATCTTTACTTCTTCCTGCATGCTGTTTATTTACATCAGCTGACAGGATGAAAAATATGCAAATACTCAAGATACAGAAACACCTGTAATATGTATATTCACACACAAATACCCACAGTGTATAACTCGATATATAGATTTTCTTTCATGTTCACGTGATTCTTATGTCCTGATAGTATACATAGTCACAAAAAGTCTTCAGTTATAGCTTCTGCAGCACAAAAGGTACTCCATAAGACTATTTTTTTCTAAATACATGTTGTTCACAAAATGACCTGAATATACTCCTTGGTACACAAAATGCTGTCAACATACACAACAGTAAGCACAGTGCACACATGAGCACTGGCTGGGGCGCCACACAGTACATGAGGCCACGTCTAGCAGATGCTCGGTAAAAGGTTGAGGCGGGAACGTGGAGCGTGCAGTGTGCCTAAGTGTTACTTGATCCTGGGCATGGAGTAGGAATCTTGAGTTTCTCTCTCTCTCTCTCTCTCTCTCTCTCTCTCTCTCTCTCTCTCTCTCTCTCTCTCTCTCTCTCTCTCTGTATGCCATGCACTTACTTGCCACTGGGGCTTATAATATGGTGGAAGACATGGCAAATGGAGGGAAGTGCCTGGGCTGACCCATCCTGCCCTTGTTTGGGGTGTGTCATGAAAGCCGGTAGGAGATGCTTTAGCTATGTCTGTCTCACAGGAGAAAGAGATAAAGTAAAAAGTATGTTTTGATCATGTCAAGAGTTAGAGAGAGGCATAGCTTGGGACTAAGGGACACAGGAACTCTGCCGGAGTCCTGCAAGATGATTATTCTTTGGTGGCTGTGTTGAAGGTATGACAAAGAGAGTCCTGACCACTCTTGCTGCAGATGGACAATAGTAGAACAGGAGTTTAGTTTTGTTTCAGTCCCTCCAGGACTCCTCTTGTACACCAGTAATGTTGTGTGACTGTCAGGAATTGAGAAGCTGGATTTTATTTCCTTCTAGATGAGAATAAGTAATTAAATATTTTACTCTTGTTGCAAGTGCTAACAATAGTTGTCATTCAGGCACAAGGGCACTTAGGCACACTGGCACCAAGGGCTCTGGCACCTGTGCAACCCTGAATAGGAGTGTGGGTGTCCAAAGGGTGGGATGCTTAGGGCGGCTTCTGGACACACCCAAACATTCATATTACTTGCTTGTTCCCTCTGTTCCCACCCCTCCTGTAGTCTGGCCCTCTCCTCGGCCATGGGTATGTGCTGCTTCTCAACACATTTTGTTATAGGAAAGGCTTTTATTAAATTGAATTAAGGGACTAGGATGTGTATCTACTTTGTGGTATAATCAAGCAGTTTACAGTGGCAGTTGAGCATACCTTTTCATTCCGAGGTGGCATGTTGTGCAGTGTGGCCCATCCATTTGTTTGTACCTCACTTTGACCCTCACACCTGCAGCCACTTGCTGGTTGGCCTTCACCTCTGTGGCTGATAAGTGTGGTGTTCTCCCATACCTCCTGCCCAACCTCATCCCTTTTTTAGTCTTATGAGGAACAAGACACCTGTACTGGGCGAGTTATCTGTATTTGAGCTTTTTATTATTTATTTACCTGCATGATCTCACGTGTTACCTCCATAAGGTCTTCCACTTAATTATTTTTTGCTTTATGAAATGAGATAGATTTTCATGTTATATATATATATATATATATATATATATATATATATATATATATATATATATATATATATATATATATATATATTCCCTGGGGATAGGGGAGAAAGAATACTTCCCACGTATTCCCTGCGTGTCGTAGAAGGCGACTAAAAAGGAAGGGAGCGGGGGGCTGGAAATCCTCCCCTCTCTCTTTTTTTTTTTCCAAAGGAAGGAACAGAGAAGGGGGCTGGATGAGGATGTTTCCTCAGAGGCCCAGTCCTCTGTTCTTAACGCTACCTCGCTGACGCGGGAAATGGCGAATTGTATGAAAGAAAAAAAAGAAAGAATATGTATGTATATATATATATATATATATATATATATATATATATATATATATATATATATATATATATATATTCCGTATACATATTATGCAATCAGCATAATAGACTGTTTTTTAAGTGACCCCATATGATTCACACTTGGTCTTCATGTTTGTTTCATAACAGAATTTTTCACTGTATGATGTAATTCCCATCAGCTCATCCCCATGACATAAAGCTGACTTCATTTATACCTCTGAGTACACACTTTATTTCTCCAGTGATATAGAATTTCTATTATCTCATTAGGAAGAGAGTTGGTTTCTGAAAGATACAAGTTATTTCTGGGTGTAAATTGTTGACTTTTTCATTAATGAATGGCCTGACCACCAGCATCTTTGTTCCCTAGTGAGCAGTGCCCACCCAATGTTCCTGGAGAACCAACCCAGGATGTGCCACTGTGTTTCCTTAAGATTTGATCATATGTATGTTTTCCCTCTTAAGAAAAGCCTCATTGGATACTCCAATGGTTTGCTGGTGTGATCCCACTCCTGTCAAGAGCACCTTCAGTTTTGTGTTTGTGGTTTAGCATTAGGTCTCCCTCCTTACCTTAACCCCACCACCACCACTACTAACTCATGATGACAAGAGCCACAGCTACTGACAAATGTCTGGTCTTACCCTGCAGGCTCTGGCATTCCTGAGATGAAGACCATCTTGAGGGGCGTGGTGCTAAAGGAGTATCTCACCTTTAAGACTCTCATAGCCAAAGTTATAGGTCTGACAGCGACTCTAGGCTCAGGTCTGCCTTTGGGCAAAGAAGTGAGTACACCTGAGCTATTTCTAGGTCACTTAGGCTGGCTCAGCTTTTATTGATAAACCATGCATCATGTGTGTGTCCCTTCTTTCTCTCAGTCTTGAAAAGAAAAATTCCAGTCCTAATTTGCAATTTTCTTACCATTTGTTTTCTTCTCAGTGAGAGCTTAGTTGTAAAATATGACTATATGAGTTTTTTGTTTACCTTCAGTTCTTCAAATCATTTACTTTAATGTGACATTTTAACATTAGTTATGCAACCTCAGAACTCCCATCCAAATTCCATCTTCCTTTTTCCCTTTCTTTAATTTATATTCCCTTTGACTTCCTCCTCTTTGTCCCAGTTTGTTGTCATGTGTCAAATGTTTACCATGGTACTCCTAATCACCCAGGGTCCGTTCGTGCACATAGCAAGTATTGTGGCCACTTTGCTGTCCAAGGCTGTCACCTCTTTTAAGGGCATCTATGAGAATGAATCGCGCAACTCAGAAATGTTGGCTGCTGCGTGTGCTGTAGGTGTGGCCTGCTCCTTCGCTGCCCCTATTGGAGGTGAGTACTCAGTTATGTTAAAAGATGAAGGACTACTGCAGGCCAAAATCTTAAACCTTCAGGTGTTAACTTTCATTATTAACACACTCAGATTTCTTTGTTGGAAGTATGGTTTTCCCTAGAATTATTTTCTTATGTAATACTCACATTTCAGCAGAAATGTCATGTTGTTTTGGATCTTGACCCTTCAACCACAAACCCCAAATTTAGGGTGCCTCAGGATGGGGTTTATTAGCAGATTTGAAAAGCTTCTTATTCTAATCAATTAACAGGTAATATGAAAATTTAAGGAAAAATAAAACAAGCTTACCTCATTCGATGCTGTACAGATAATAAAGTTTGCATGCTTATGACTGATTTGCTAGCTGTGTTATCACTTCTGACATGACAGATTACGTCATCACCTCAGAACTCAGTAACCAACACAGTTTATGGAATTCACGTGTGTTTATTTTCGTTTTATAATAATAGCATGCGTCATACTTTTGGAAGCCCTTTGTAACATGATACCTAATAAATGATAGATAGTCACTATGTAAAATCTTTCACTACACATCATAGAGTATTTATGTATGGCTTATTTATAAAATTTCTCTTTTTATGTTTTATTTATATAATTTTCAGATAAAAACATTGTTCACTGTTTTATATACAGTTTTGTTGTTCTCTGCACAGTGACCTGAACCATCTACATATGTGCCTGCCATTATGTGTTCTACAAGTTCACATTCCTATATCCTCCATATTGTAGTCAAGATCATTATCCTAATAGGATCAGAACCATGTTCAACATCTACCAAATCAATATCACTATCATAGGTCCCCAGAGACAATCACTAATTTGCTGGGCTAAGTATGCATAGCTGTCTGGCAAGTTGCAGAAATCATTAAGTGAATACACTTTGGAGGGACAGAGCTGTACCTTCTCCCTCTGTGTTATTTGGGTAACTAACATAGCAGGAGTTTTTTTGTGGTAAATATAGTTCCTAGTGACATTGGGCATCTCTGCCTACTGAAACAGCATGCCTTCAAATCTGAATAAGGGTGAGAAGGGGTAACATGTAATAGTATGTTTCAGTTACCTTATTGAGAGTGTAAAAGTCTGTTTGCATAAGTTAAGGGGTTAAATAGCAGTGTTAATGTACTCAAATTACTACCACCAATATGAGTGTTGTTTTTCCCTTTTCCATAGGGACTGTCCTGGAAGCCCATTAGATGAATAAATTCTAAGTGTAATATTCTGTCATATTCATTATTATACTGTATATCAAATTAAGTTCACTGTTCTTGTGGAAAGGACATCAAAGTGGGAACTGTTTTCTCTTTATATTTTGTGCTTTCCTTTTCTTTTTCTATCAGAAAATTGCCAAATGTATACACTCATTATCTAGACTGTAAGTAAAATGTTAATCCTTGAAATGGAAAAGGTCCATGAATTACTCATACTTATGCTGGATACTCAGCTCCACAAGGGTCGTTAATGCTTATACTATTTAATCAGCTTAATAAATGCCCCAGTCCCTTGTTAGAATAAAAGGTCCCACTCTACACAAGTTTTAATCAGAACAAAATGCTCAGGGCAGGTGCAAGCCCAATCCTAGCTTCAGTCACCTGAGTATTTTCACAGTGCAAATTAACAATAATTGTTTATGAGGTATTATAGTCATGTTGCAAGAGCTAGCAAATAATTAAGTAGCCAGGCAAGTGAAGTGCTGCTTCTAGAAATTTTGCTGAAGAATTACATTAGACAGGCCCTCTCATCCCCCACAGACGGCATACTTGCCCCTCTTTCCAAGACTCTTGCATTTCCCTCTTTCACCACTCCATACATAAACAAATTAAAAACCATGGTGACATCACACACCCCTGCCACAGATCAGCCTACACTAAGAACCATTCATTCTCCTCTCTTCCTACTTGTACACATGCCGTACACCCTCGATAAAATCTTCTCACTGCTTCTAGCAGCTTACCTCCCACAACATATATTCTTTAGACATTCTGCAAAGCATCTATATCAACCCTATCATATGCCTTCTCCAGATCCATAAATGCCACACATATAAGTTCATATGTTTGTCTAAGTATTTCTCACACATTCTTAAGCAAACTCCTGATCCACATATCCTCTACCACTTCTGAAACCACCTTGCTCCTCCCCAATTTGATGCTTTGTACATGCCTTTGCCCCATCAGTCAGTATGCTCCCACATACCAGGTATACTTAAAGAACTTATACCTCTGTAGTTTAAACACTCACCTTTATCCCCTTTGCCTTTATACAGTAGCACTATACATGCATTCCACCAATCATCAGACACTTCATCATGATCCATACATACAATGAATATTCTTACTAACCAGTCAACAACACAGTCACCCTCTTTCTTAATACATTTAGCTGCAATGCAATCCACTCCAGCCACCTTGCCACATTTCATGTTCTACAAGGCTTTCACCACCTTTATCTCTTCATCAAACGACTCTCCATGACTCTCACTTTGCATACCACCCCAACCTGAACACCCTACATCTGCCATTTTATCATCAAACACATTTGATTATCCTTCAAAAGACTCCCTTCATCTGCACCTCACTTCATCACTACCTTTTATCACTTCCCCTTTTGTCCCCCTACACTGATGTTCCCATTTGTTCTCTTGTTTTTCATACATTATTTACATTCTTCCAAAACATGTTTCTATTTTAACAAAAGTTATGGAAGCAGAAGTGTCATAAGGTGGGGAATAGGTCAAGAATGTGTGGAAAGAGAGAACAAATCTTGGAGAGCAAAAATAGGTATGTTTGAAGGACTAGTTGTCCAACAATATTGTATGGTAGCTAGGCATTGGCTATAGATAGGGTTGTACAGAGGAGGGCGGATGTGTTGCAAATGAAATGTTTAAGGAAAATAATTTATGGTGGTGTTGGGTGGTTTGATCAAGTAAGTAATGAAAGGGTAAGAAAGATATTTATTTGTTTATTTTGCTTTGTCACTGTCTCCCGCGTTAGCGAGGTAGCACAAGGAAACAGACGGGAAAGAAAAAAAGGCCCCCCAAAACCCCCCCCCAAAAAAACAAAAATGTACAAAAAAAAACAAACAAAGTTCCCAACCCCCCCACCGCAAATAAAAAAAAACCATACCTAAAAAAACAAAGGGCCTTTTTCCCCATGGTTTAAAACCCCCCCCCGACGCCTTTCCAACCCCCCTTTCCCCCTGGTTCAATCCATTGACAGCACGTCAACCCCAGTATTTCCCCCTTTTCATTCCATTGACTCTATACCTTGCACGCCTTTTTACCCTCCTGGGATGTTTTTGGCCCCCGATCCCCTCAAAATATTTTTCACTTCATCTTTCCACCCCCCAATTTGGTCTCCCCTTCTTTCCCCGTTCCCTCCACCTCCGACACATATTTCCTCTTGGTCAATCTTTCCTCACCCCATTCCCCTTTCCTTTTGGGCCCCAAAACCCTTTCAAAAAACCCTCTTTTGCTCTCTCAACCCCCGCTCTTTTTTTTTTTCCACACATCTCTCTTAACCCCTTTCCCTTACTTACTCGATCAAAACCCCCTCACACCACAAATTTTCCTCAAACAACCCATTTCCAGAAAATCCACCCTCCTGCGCACAACTCTATCCAAAACCCACGCCTCGCAACCATACAACATTGTTGGAACCACTATTCCTTCAAACATACCCATTTTTGCTTTCCGAGATAATGTTCTCGACTTCCACACATTTTTCAAGGCTCCAAAATTTTCGCCCCCTCCCCCACCCTATGATCCACTCCGCTTCCATGGTTCCATCCGCTGCCAGATCCACTCCCAGATATCTAAAACACTTCACTTCCTCCAGTTTTTCTCCATTCAAACTCACCTCCAATTGACTTGACCCTCAACCCTACTGTACCTAATAACCTTGCTCTTACTCACATTTACTCTTAACTTTCTTCTTTCACACACTTTACCAAACTCAGTCACCAGCTTCTGCAGTTTCTCACATGAATCAGCCACCAGCGCTGTATCATCAGCGAACAACAACTGACTCACTTCCCAAGCTCTCTCATCCCCAACAGACTTCATACTTGCCCCTCTTTCCAAAACTCTTGCATTCACCTCCCTAACAACCCCATCCATAAACAAATTAAACAACCATGGAGACATCACACACCCCTGCCACAGATCAGCCTACACTAAGAACCATTCATTCTCCTCTCTTCCTACTTGTACACATGCCGTACACCCTCGATAAAATCTTTCCTCACTCATTCTCTCCATGTGCCCAAACCATTTCAAAACACCCTCTTCTGCTCTCTCAACCACGCTCTTTTTATTTCCACACATCTCTCTTACCCTTACGTTACTTACTCGATCAAACCACCTCACACCACACATTTTCCTCAAACATCTCATTTCCAGCACATCCACCCTCCTGCGCACAACTCTATCCATAGCCCACGCCTCGCAACCATACAACATTGTTGGAACCACTATTCCTTCAAACATACCCATTTTTGCTTTCCGAGATAATGTTCTCGACTTCCACACATTCTTCAAGGCCCCCAGAATTTTCGCCCCCTCCCTATGATCCACTTCCGCTTCCATGGTTCCATCCGCTGACAGATCCACTCCCAGATATCTAAAACACTTCACTTCCTCCAGTTTTTCTCCATTCAAACTCACCTCCCAATTGACTTGACCCTCACCCCTACTGTACCTAATAACCTTGCTCTTACTCACATTTACTCTTAACTTTCTTCTTCCACACACTTTACCAAACTCAGTCACCAGCTTCTGCAGTTTCTCACATGAATCAGCCACCAGCGCTGTATCATCAGTGAACAACAACTGACTCACTTCCCAAGCTCTCTCATCCCCAACAGACTTCATACTTGCCCCTCTTTCCAAAACTCTTGCATTCACCTCCCTAACAACCCCATCCATAAACAAATTAAACAACCATGGAGACATCACACACCCCTGCCGCAAACCTACATTCACTGAGAACCAATCACTTTCCTCTCTTCCTACACGTACACATGCCTTACATCCTCGATAAAAACTTTTCACTGCTTCTAACAACTTTCCTCCCACACCATATATTCTTAATACCTTCCACAGAGCATCTCTATCAACTCTATCATATGCCTTCTCCAGATCCATAAATGCTACATACAAATCCATTTGCTTTTCTAAGTATTTCTCACATACATTCTTCAAAGCAAACACCTGATCCACACATCCTCTACCACTTCTGAAACCGCACTGCTCTTCCCCAATCTGATGCTCTGTACATGCCTTCACCCTCTCAATCAATACCCTCCCATATAATTTACCAGGAATACTCAACAAACTTATACCTCTGTAGTTTGAGCACTCACTCTTATCCCCTTTGCCTTTGTACAATGGCACTATGCACGCATTCCGCCAATCCTCAGGCACCTCACCATGAGTCATACATACATTAAATAACCTTACCAACCAGTCAACAATACAGTCACCCCCTTTTTTAATAAATTCCACTGCAATACCATCCAAACCTGCTGCCTTGTTGGCTTTCATCTTCTGCAAAGCTTTTACTACCTCTTCTCTGTTTACCAAATCATTTTCCCTAACCCTCTCACTTTGCACACCACCTCGACCAAAACACCCTATATCTGCCACTCTGTCATCAGACACATTCAACAAACCTTCAAAATACTCATTCCATCTCCTTCTCACATCACCACTACTTGTTATCACCTCCCCATTTACGCCCTTCACTGAAGTTCCCATTTGCTCCCTTGTCTTACGCACCCTATTTACCTCCTTCCAGAACATCTTTTTATTCTCCCTAAAATTTAATGATACTCTCTCACCCCAACTCTCATTTGCCCTTTTTTTCACCTCTTGCACCTTTCTCTTGACCTCCTGTCTCTTTCTTTTATACTTCTCCCACTCAATTGCATTTTTTCCCTGCAAAAATCGTCCAAATGCCTCTCTCTTCTCTTTCACTAATACTCTTACTTCTTCATCCCACCACTCACTACCCTTTCTAAACAGCCCACCTCCCACTCTTCTCAAGCCACAAGCATCTTTTGCGCAATCCATCACTGATTCCCTAAATACATCCCTTTCCTCCCCCACTCCCCTTACATCCTCCTCGTAGCCTCAGATTGGGGTGTCTAAATGTGTGTGGATGTAACCAAGATGTGAAAAAAGGAGAGATAGGTAGTATGTTTGAGGAAAGGAAACTGGATGTTTTGGCTCTGAGTGAAACGAAGCTCAAGAGTAAAGTGGAAGAGTGGTTTGGAAATGTCTTGGGAGTAAAGTCAGGGGTTAGTGAGAGGATAAGAGCAAGCGAAGGAGTAGCAGTACTCCTGAAACAGGAGTTGTGGGAGTATGTGATAGAATGTAAGAAAGTAAATTCTCGATTAATATGGGTAAAACTGAAAGTTGATGGAGAGAGATGGGTGATTATTGGTGCATATGCACCTGGGCATGAGAAGAAAGATCATGAGAGGCAAGTGTTTTGGAAGCAGCTGAATGAGTGTGTTAGTGGTTTTGATGCACGAGACCGGGTTATAGTGATGGGTGATTTGAATGCAAAGGTGAGTAATGTGGCAGTTGAGGGAATAATTGGTATACATGGGGTGTTCAGTGTTGTAAATGGAAATGGTGAAGAGCTTGTAGATTTATGTGCTGAAAAAGGACTGGTGATTGGGAATACCTGGTTTAAAAAGCGAGATATACATAAGTATACATATGTAAGTAGGAGAGATGGCCAGAGAGCGTTATTGGATTATGTGTTAATTGACAGGCGTGCGAAAGAGAGACTTTTGGATGTTAATGTGCTGAGAGGTGCAACTGGAGGGATGTCTGATCATTATCTTGTGGAGGCTAAGGTGAAGATTTGTATGGGTTTTCAGAAAAGAAGAGTGAATGTTGGGATGAAGAGGGTGGTGAGAGTAAGTGAGCTTGGGAAGGAGACTTGTGTGAGGAAGTACCAGGAGAGACTGAGTACAGAATGGAAAAAGGTGAGAACAATGGAAGTAAGGAGGAATGGGATGTATTTAGGGAATCAGTGATGGAGTGCGCAAAAGATGCTTGTGGCATGAGAAGCGTGGGAGGTGGGTTGATTAGAAAGGGTAGTGAGTGGTGGGATGAAGAAGTAAGATTATTAGTGAAAGAGAAGAGAGAGGCATTTGGATGATTTTTGCAGGGAAAAAATGCAATTGAGTGGGAGATATATAAAAGAAAGAGACAGGAGGTCAAGAGAAAGGTGCAAGAGGTGAAAAAGGAGGGCAAGGAATAGAGTGAATTGGATCGATGTGGTATACCGGGGTTGACGTGCTGGCAGTGGTTAAATCTGGGCATGTGAAGCGTCTGGGGTAAACCAAGGAAAGCTGTGTAGGTATGTATATTTGCGTGTGTGGACGTATGTATATACATGTGTATGGGGGTGGGTTGGGCCATTTCTTTCGTCTGTTTCCTTGCGCTACCTCGCAAATGCGGGAGACAGTGACAAAGCAAAAAAAAAAAAAAAGACGGCATACTTGCCCCTCTTTCCAAGACTCTTGCATTTCCCTCTTTCACCACTCCATACATAAACAAATTAAACAACCATGGAGACATCACACACCCCTGCCGCAAACCTACATTCACTGAGAACCAATCACTTTCCTCTCTTCCAACACGTACACAATGCCTTACATCCTCGATAAAAACTTTTCACTGCTTCTAACAACTTTCCTCCCACACCATATATTCTTAATACCTTCCACAGAGCATCTCTGTCAACTCTATCATATGCCTTCTCCAGATCCATAAATGCTACATACAAATCCATTTGCTTTTCTAAGTATTTCTCACATACATTCTTCAAAGCAAACACCTGATCCACACATCCTCTACCACTTCTGAAACCGCACTGCTCTTCCCCAATCTGATGCTCTGTACATGCCTTCACCCTCTCAATCAATACCCTCCATATAATTTACCAGGAATACTCAACAAACTTATACCTCTGTAATTTGAGCACTCACTCTTATCCCCTTTGCCTTTATACAGTAGCACTATACATGCATTCCACCAATCATCAGACACTTCATCATGATCCATACATACAATGAATATTCTTACTAACCAGTCAACAAACACAGTCACCCTCTTTCTTAATACATTTAGCTGCAATGCAATCCACTCCAGCCACCTTGCCACATTTCATGTTCTACAAGGCTTTCACCACCTTTATCTCTTCATCAAACGACTCTCCATGACTCTCACTTTGCATACCACCCCAACCTGAACACCCTACATCTGCCATTTTATCATCAAACACATTCAACAAACCTTCAAAATACTCACTCCATCTCCTTCTCACATCACCACTACTTGTTTATCACCTCCCCATTTGCGCCCTTCACTGAAGTTCCCATTTGCTCCCTTGTCTTACGCACCCTATTTACCTCCTTCCAGAACATCTTTTTATTCTCCCTAAAATTTAATGATACTCTCTCACCCCAACTCTCATTTGCCCTTTTTTTCACCTCTTGCACCTTTCTCTTGACCTCCTGTCTCTTTCTTTTATACGTCTCCCACTCAACTGCATTTTTCCCTGCAAAAATCGTCCAAATGCCTCTCTCTTCTCTTTCACTAATACTCTTACTTCTTCATCCCACCACTCACTACCCTTTCTAATCAACCCACCTCCCACTCTTCTCATGCCACAAGCATCTTTTGCGCAATCCATCACTGATTCCCTAAATACATCCCATTCCTCCCCCACTCCCCTTACTTCCATTGTTCTCACCTTTTTCCATTCTGTACTCAGTCTCCTGGTACTTCCTCACACAAGTCTCCTTCCCAAGCTCACTTACTCTCACCACCCTCTTCACCCCAACATTCACTCTTTTTTTCTGAAAACCCATACAAATCTTCACCTTAGCCTTCACAAGATAATGATCAGACATCCCTCCAGTTGCACCTCTCAGCACATTAACATCCAAAAGTCTCTCTTTCGCGCGCCTGTCAATTAACACATAATCCAATAATGCTCTCTGGCCATCTCTCCTATGTATGTGTATGTATATATGTATATGTATATATATATATATATTATATATATATATATTTTTTTTTTTTATACTTTGTCGCTGTCTCCCGCGTTTGCGAGGTAGCGCAGGGAAACAGACGAAAGAAATGGCCCAACCCCCCCCCATACACATGTACATAATTCATACTGTCTGCCTTTATTCATTCCCATCGCCACCTTGACACACATGAAAAAACAACCCCCTCCCCCCACATGTGCGCGAGGTTAGCGCTAGGAAAAGACAACAAAGGCAACATTCGTTCACACTCAGTCTCTAGCTGTCATGTAATAATGCACCGAAACCACAGCTCCCTTTCCACATCCAGGCCCCACAGAACTTTCCATGGTTTACCCGACGCTTCACATGCCATGGTTCAATCCATTGACAGCACGTCAACCCCAGTATACCTTATCATTCCAGTTGACTCTATACCTTGCACGCCTTTCACCCTCCTGCATGTTTAGGCCCAGATCACTCAAAATATTTTTCACTTCATCTTTCCACCTCCAATTTGGTCTCCCTCTTCTCCTCGTTCCCTCCACCTCCGACACATATATCCTCTTGGTCAATCTTTCCTCACTCATCCTCTCCATGTGCCCAAACCATTTCAAAACACCCTCTTCTGCTCTCTCAACCACGCTCTTTTTATTTCCACACATCTCTCTTACCCTTACATTACTTACTCGATCAAACCACCTCACACTACATATTGTCCTCAAACATCTCATTTCCAGCACATCCACCCTCCTGCGCACAACTCTATCCATAGCCCACGCCTCGCAACCATACAACATTGTTGGAACCACTATTCCTTCAAACATACCCATTTTTGCTTTCCGAGATAATGTTCTCGACTTCCACACATTCTTCAAGGCTCCCAGAATTTTCGCCCCTTCCCCCTCCCTATGATCCACTTCCGCTTCCATGGTTCCATCCGCTGCCAGATCCACTCCCAGATATCTAAAACACTTCACTTCCTCCAGTTTTTCTCCATTCAAACTCACCTCCAATTGACTTGACCCTCAACCCTACTGTACCTAATAACCTTGCTCTTACTCACATTTACTCTTAACTTTCTTCTTTCACACACTTTACCAAACTCAGTCACCAGCTTCTGCAGTTTGTCACATGAATCAGCCACCAGCGCTGTATCATCAGCGAACAACAACTGACTCACTTCCCAAGCTCTCTCATCCCCAACAGACTTCATACTTGCCCCTCTTTCCAAAACTCTTGCATTCACCTCCCTAACAACCCCATCCATAAACAAATTAAACAACCATGGAGACATCACACACCCCTGCCACAGATCAGCCTACACTAAGAACCATTCATTCTCCTCTCTTCCTACTTGTACACATGCCGTACACCCTCGATAAAATCTTTCCTCACTCATTCTCTCCATGTGCCCAAACCATTTCAAAACACCCTCTTCTGCTCTCTCAACCACGCTCTTTTTATTTCCACACATCTCTCTTACCCTTACATTACTTACTCGATCAAACCACCTCACACTACATATTGTCCTCAAACATCTCATTTCCAGCACATCCACCTCCTGCGCACAACTCTATCCATAGCCCACGCCTCGCAACCATACAACATTGTTGGAACCACTATTCCTTCAAACATACCCATTTTTGCTTTCCGAGATAATGTTCTCGACTTCCACACATTTTTCAAGGCTCCAAAATTTTCGCCCCCTCCCCCACCCTATGATCCACTCCGCTTCCATGGTTCCATCCGCTGCCAGATCCACTCCCAGATATCTAAAACACTTCACTTCCTCCAGTTTTTCTCCATTCAAACTCACCTCCAATTGACTTGACCCTCAACCCTACTGTACCTAATAACCTTGCTCTTACTCACATTTACTCTTAACTTTCTTCTTTCACACACTTTACCAAACTCAGTCACCAGCTTCTGCAGTTTGTCACATGAATCAGCCACCAGCGCTGTATCATCAGCGAACAACAACTGACTCACTTCCCAAGCTCTCTCATCCCCAACAGACTTCATACTTGCCCCTCTTTCCAAAACTCTTGCATTCACCTCCCTAACAACCCCATCCATAAACAAATTAAACAACCATGGAGACATCACACACCCCTGCCGCAAACCTACATTCACTGAGAACCAATCACTTTCCTCTCTTCCAACACGTACACATGCCTTACATCCTCGATAAAAACTTTTCACTGCTTCTAACAACTTTCCTCCCACACCATATATTCTTAATACCTTCCACAGAGCATCTCTGTCAACTCTATCATATGCCTTCTCCAGATCCATAAATGCTACATACAAATCCATTTGCTTTTCTAAGTATTTCTCACATACATTCTTCAAAGCAAACACCTGATCCACACATCCTCTACCACTTCTGAAACCGCACTGCTCCTCCCCAATCTGATGCTCTGTACATGCCTTCACCCTCTCAATCAATACCCTCCATATAATTTACCAGGAATACTCAACAAACTTATACCTCTGTAGTTTGAGCACTCACTCTTATCCCCTTTGCCTTTATACAGTAGCACTATACATGCATTCCACCAATCATCAGACACTTCATCATGATCCATACATACAATGAATATTCTTACTAACCAGTCAACAAACACAGTCACCCTCTTTCTTAATACATTTAGCTGCAATGCAATCCACTCCAGCCACCTTGCCACATTTCATGTTCTACAAGGCTTTCACCACCTTTATCTCTTCATCAAACGACTCTCCATGACTCTCACTTTGCATACCACCCCAACCTGAACACCCTACATCTGCCATTTTATCATCAAACACATTCAACAAACCTTCAAAATACTCACTCCATCTCCTTCTCACATCACCACTACTTGTTTATCACCTCCCCATTTGCGCCCTTCACTGAAGTTCCCATTTGCTCCCTTGTCTTACGCACCCTATTTACCTCCTTCCAGAACATCTTTTTATTCTCCCTAAAATTTAATGATACTCTCTCACCCCAACTCTCATTTGCCCTTTTTTTCACCTCTTGCACCTTTCTCTTGACCTCCTGTCTCTTTCTTTTATACGTCTCCCACTCAACTGCATTTTTCCCTGCAAAAATCGTCCAAATGCCTCTCTCTTCTCTTTCACTAATACTCTTACTTCTTCATCCCACCACTCACTACCCTTTCTAATCAACCCACCTCCCACTCTTCTCATGCCACAAGCATCTTTTGCGCAATCCATCACTGATTCCCTAAATACATCCCATTCCTCCCCCACTCCCCTTACATCCTCCTCGTAGCCTCAGATTGGGGTGTCTAAATGTGTGTGGATGTAACCAAGAGTGAAAAAAGGAGAGATAGGTAGTATGTTTGAGAAAGGAAACTGGATGTTTTGGCTCTGAGTGAAATGAAGCTCAAGGGTAAAGGGAAGAGTGGTTTGGAATGTCTTGGGAGTAAAGTCAGGGTTAGTGAGAGGACAAGAGCAAGGGAAGGAGTAGCAGTACTCCTGAAACAGGAGTTGTGGGAGTACGTGATAGAATGTAAGAAAGTAAATTCTCGATTAATATGGGTAAAACTGAAAGTTGATGGAGAGAGATGGGTGATTATTGGTGCATATGCACCTGGGCATGAGAAGAAAGATCATGAGAGGCAAGTGTTTTGGGAGCAGCTGAATTAGTGTGTTAGTGGTTTTGATGCACGAGACCGGGTTATAGTGATGGGTGATTTGAATGCAAAGGTGAGTAATGTGGCAGTTGAGGGAATAATTGGTATACATGGGGTGTTCAGTGTTGTAAATGGAAATGGTGAAGAGCTTGTAGATTTATGTGCTGAAAAAGGACTGGTGATTGGGAATACCTGGTTTAAAAAGCGAGATATACATAAGTATACGTATGTGTATATATATATATATATATATATATATATTATATATATATATATTATATATATATATATTTTTTTTTTTTATACTTTGTCGCTGTCTCCCGCGTTTGCGAGGTAGCGCAGGGAAACAGACGAAAGAAATGGCCCAACCCCCCCCCATACACATGTACATAATTCATACTGTCTGCCTTTATTCATTCCCATCGCCACCTTGACACACATGAAAAAACAACCCCCTCCCCCCACATGTGCGCGAGGTAGCGCTAGGAAAAGACAACAAAGGCAACATTCGTTCACACTCAGTCTCTAGCTGTCATGTAATAATGCACCGAAACCACAGCTCCCTTTCCACATCCAGGCCCCACAGAACTTTCCATGGTTTACCCGACGCTTCACATGCCATGGTTCAATCCATTGACAGCACGTCAACCCCAGTATACCTTATCATTCCAGTTGACTCTATACCTTGCACGCCTTTCACCCTCCTGCATGTTTAGGCCCAGATCACTCAAAATATTTTTCACTTCATCTTTCCACCTCCAATTTGGTCTCCCACTTCTCCTCGTTCCCTCCACCTCTGACACATATATCCTCTTGGTCAATCTTTCCTCACTCATCCTCTCCATGTGCCCAAACCATTTCAAAACACCCTCTTCTGCTCTCTCAACCACGCTCTTTTTATTTCCACACATCTCTCTTACCCTTACATTACTTACTCGATCAAACCACCTCACACTACATATTGTCCTCAAACATCTCATTTCCAGCACATCCACCCTCCTGCGCACAACTCTATCCATAGCCCACGCCTCGCAACCATACAACATTGTTGGAACCACTATTCCTTCAAACATACCCATTTTTGCTTTCCGAGATAATGTTCTCGACTTCCACACATTTTTCAAGGCTCCAAAATTTTCGCCCCCTCCCCCACCCTATGATCCACTCCGCTTCCATGGTTCCATCCGCTGCCAGATCCACTCCCAGATATCTAAAACACTTCACTTCCTCCAGTTTTTCTCCATTCAAACTCACCTCCAATTGACTTGACCCTCAACCCTACTGTACCTAATAACCTTGCTCTTACTCACATTTACTCTTAACTTTCTTCTTTCACACACTTTACCAAACTCAGTCACCAGCTTCTGCAGTTTCTCACATGAATCAGCCACCAGCGCTGTATCATCAGTGAACAACAACTGACTCACTTCCCAAGCTCTCTCATCCCCAACAGACTTCATACTTGCCCCTCTTTCCAAAACTCTTGCATTCACCTCCCTAACAACCCCATCCATAAACAAATTAAAAACCATGGTGACATCACACACCCCTGCCGCAAACCTACATTCACTGAGAACCAATCACTTTCCTCTCTTCCAACACGTACACAATGCCTTACATCCTCGATAAAAACTTTTCACTGCTTCTAACAACTTTCCTCCCACACCATATATTCTTTAGACATTCTGCAAAGCATCTATATCAACCCTATCATATGCCTTCTCCAGATCCATAAATGCTACATACAAATCCATTTGCTTTTCTAAGTATTTCTCACATACATTCTTCAAAGCAAACACCTGATCCACACATCCTCTACCACTTCTGAAACCGCACTGCTCTTCCCCAATCTGATGCTCTGTACATGCCTTCACCCTCTCAATCAATACCCTCCATATAATTTACCAGGAATACTCAACAAACTTATACCTCTGTAGTTTGAGCACTCACTCTTATCCCCTTTGCCTTTGTACAATGGCACTATGCACGCATTCCGCCAATCCTCAGGCACCTCACCATAGTCATACATACATTAAATAACCTTACCAACCAGTCAACAATACAGTCACCCCCTTTTTTAATAAATTCCACTGCAATACCATCCAAACCTGCTGCCTTGTTGGCTTTCATCTTCTGCAAAGCTTTTACTACCTCTTCTCTGTTTACCAAATCATTTTCCCTAACCCTCTCACTTTGCACACCACCTCGACCAAAACACCCTATATCTGCCACTCTATCATCAAACACATTCAACAAACCTTCAAAATACTCACTCCATCTCCTTCTCACATCACCACTACTTGTTTATCACCTCCCCATTTGCGCCCTTCACTGAAGTTCCCATTTGCTCCCTTGTCTTACGCACCCTATTTACCTCCTTCCAGAACATCTTTTTATTCTCCCTAAAATTTAATGATACTCTCTCACCCCAACTCTCATTTGCCCTTTTTTTCACCTCTTGCACCTTTCTCTTGACCTCCTGTCTCTTTCTTTTATACGTCTCCCACTCAACTGCATTTTTCCCTGCAAAAATCGTCCAAATGCCTCTCTCTTCTCTTTCACTAATACTCTTACTTCTTCATCCCACCACTCACTACCCTTTCTAATCAACCCACCTCCCACTCTTCTCATGCCACAAGCATCTTTTGCGCAATCCATCACTGATTCCCTAAATACATCCCTTTCCTCCCCCACTCCCCTTACTTCCATTGTTCTCACCTTTTTCCATTCTGTACTCAGTCTCCTGGTACTTCCTCACACAAGTCTCCTTCCCAAGCTCACTTACTCTCACCACCCTCTTCACCCCAACATTCACTCTTTTTTTTCTGAAAACCCATACAAATCTTCACCTTAGCCTTCACAAGATAATGATCAGACATCCCTCCAGTTGCACCTCTCAGCACATTAACATCCAAAAGTCTCTCTTTCGCGCGCCTGTCAATTAACACATATCATAATGCTCTCTGGCCATCTCTCCTATGTATGTGTATGTATATATGTATATGTATATTATATATATATATATTATATATATATATATTATATATATATATATTATATATATATATATATAATATATATATATATATATATAATATATATATATATATATATATATATATTTTTTTTTTTTATACTTTGTCGCTGTCTCCCGCGTTTGCGAGGTAGCGCAGGGAAACAGACGAAAGAAATGGCCCAACCCCCCCCCATA
This sequence comes from Panulirus ornatus, assembly GCF_036320965.1. Taxonomy (NCBI): domain Eukaryota; kingdom Metazoa; phylum Arthropoda; class Malacostraca; order Decapoda; family Palinuridae; genus Panulirus; species Panulirus ornatus. Next base: position 19,479,689 of record NC_092264.1, read on the forward strand.
CACATGTACATAATTCATACTGTCTGCCTTTATTCATTCCCATCGCCACCTTGACACACATGAAAAAACAACCCCCTCCCCCCACATGTGCGCGAGGTAGCGCTAGGAAAAGACAACAAAGGCAACATTCGTTCACACTCAGTCTCTAGCTGTCATGTAATAATGCACCGAAACCACAGCTCCCTTTCCACATCCAGGCCCCACAGAACTTTCCATGGTTTACCCGACGCTTCACATGCCATGGTTCAATCCATTGACAGCACGTCAACCCCAGTATACCTTATCATTCCAGTTGACTCTATACCTTGCACGCCTTTCACCCTCCTGCATGTTTAGGCCCAGATCACTCAAAATATTTTTCACTTCATCTTTCCACCTCCAATTTGGTCTCCCTCTTCTCCTCGTTCCCTCCACCTCCGACACATATATCCTCTTGGTCAATCTTTCCTCACTCATTCTCTCCATGTGCCCAAACCATTTCAAAACACCCTCTTCTGCTCTCTCAACCACGCTCTTTTTATTTCCACACATCTCTCTTACCCTTACGTTACTTACTCGATCAAACCACCTCACACTACAAACTTCCATGTCAGCATTGCGCTTTTCACCATATATACTATGTGCTGAAATTCCATGTCTCCACTGAAACCTGTGTAACCATCCTTGCAAATATTTACAGTCATAGTTTAGCTTTAGTTCTCCATGAAAAACTTTGGCTGCTCTATAAGCATCTCCCTAGAAATGCTTGCAAATTCATTAGATCAGAGATTAAACCAGTTTAAAAGTGCACTGTCTAATTCTGTGTTCCTGGCTCCTTTCAAAACTTTCCAAAACTGTAAACTTTTCTTGCTTTCATTTTCAGCAAAAGATTGAATATAAGAAATTAACAGGACTGTTAATTAGCTCAGCTGCAGTGTAAACAGGTTTTGGCACCTAAGCACTGCCCTGTTGGCAGATCAGCCAACTAATGGTGGCAGATTCAAAACATGCTGGACCATAGGAGTTGTCAGACCACAGAGCACTAGATTAAAGAGGTACAACCTGTAACTACTTAATTGTACAGTACACCTGAGATTTTATGCTCATGAAGCCCCTTGAACTTTTTCTACTCTCATAAATCATTTTATACTGTTGTAATCTGTCAATATTTGCAGTTGAATTACTTTGCTTATTCCAATCATCCACAACTTTTGATATTTCAGGAAAACCTTTCATATCTTCTGTGGCAGGTTTCTTTCTTGAATTCATGATTCTACTCTTGGTTGCTGTCTTTACATATTTCAAAAAATATTTCACTGTCAACATTTTAAACTAGTCTTGAAACTTGAGTTAGTAATCAAGTCTTTTTTTCTTCTTCTCTCATCCATGATGTGCAACTTTATAGCCATAACCTGTGCAAGTAACTCAGCTTTCTTACTACAGGTACCATCTTCATTTTCACCTTCTGTACATTTTCTATTAAGTCTTTGTGTTTCTTTAAGTGGAATGACCAAACCTGAGAAGCATATTCTCATTTAGGTCTGATTCAAGCTGAAAATAGTTTATAAAAAAAATCTTATCCATGCTAACATACTTGAATGCAATTTTGATATTAACCTGCAGGCATTTCACTTTCTTAGCAATCTTGATATTGTGTTGGTGAAAGGTTATGTATCGTTTCAATTTACAAATCTACATCACACACAGATTAAATATCTTGTTTCTGTTAAGGCTGCCTATATTTTCAATCCTTTGAAGAAGTCTGCTCCTCTATGCCCTTTTAGAATACCAGCTCCTTTCCCAGTTTCATAGGTGGGACACTGTTAAGGCATTTCAGCAGTCTGAGAACACAATTCACCATCCAGCTCATTCAGAGACAGAGCTTACTCTGTCTTGGAAGGTTAGATGATTTGTTATGCATGACTTCTTTTATTAGGACCTATGTCCTAAAGTAAAGTGTTTTAGATATCTGGGAGTGGATCTGGCAGTGGATGGAACCATGGAAGCGGAAGTGGATCATAGGGTGGGGGAGGGGGCGAAAATTCTGGGAGCCTTGAAGAATGTGTGGAAGTCGAGAACATTATCTCGGAAAGCAAAAATGGGTATGTTTGAAGGAATAGTGGTTCCAACAATGTTGTATGGTTGCGAGGCGTGGGCTATGGATAGAGTTGTGCGCAGGAGGATGGATGTGCTGGAAATGAGATGTTTGAGGACAATGTGTGGTGTGAGGTGGTTTGATCGAGTAAGTAACGTAAGGGTAAGAGAGATGTGTGGAAATAAAAAGAGCGTGGTTGAGAGAGCAGAAGAGGGTGTTTTGAAATGGTTTGGGCACATGGAGAGAATGAGTGAGGAAAGATTGACCAAGAGGATATATGTGTCGGAGGTGGAGGGAACGAGGAGAAGTGGGAGACCAAATTGGAGGTGGAAAGATGGAGTGAAAAAGATTTTGTGTGATCGGGGCCTGAACATGCAGGAGGGTGAAAGGAGGGCAAGGAATAGAGTGAATTGGATCGATGTGGTATACCGGGGTTGACGTGCTGTCAGTGGGTTGAATCAGGGCATGTGAAGCGTCTGGGGTAAACCATGGAAAGCTGTGTAGGTATGTATATTTGCGTGTGTGGACGTATGTATATACATGTGTATGGGGGTGGGTTGGGCCATTTCTTTCGTCTGTTTCCTTGCGCTACCTCGCAAACGCGGGAGACAGAAAAAAAAAAATGTTGCTTCTCACTTAGGTAACTTCTTGTTTGCAATTAATCATCCATTGTTTTCTGATTATTTCATGTACCTTTACCTGTAGTAACCTCTACTTTGCTTTCTCCATCATACATAGTTAATACACTTGATTTCCCCAATTAGTGTTTGTGAGCATTTATCAATTTGATATCCACAAGTAACACACTTGGTTCTTAGCATGATTGTGGGCCCTTACCAATATAACCTGTGCAGGTAATACACTTAAGTCTACCCCACAAGACTCTGAACCCTCAACAAGCAACACACATGGGTCTCCCCATCAGTACTCTGAGCAGTTACCAATATAGCTTCTACAAGTAATACTCAGGTCTCCTCAAAGGGAGTGTGAGCCCCATGGTTATAAATTCCACAAGAAAAAACTGTTTCCTCCAACAGGAGTGCTGTTCAGCATAGAGGTCACAAGTGTGTACTTTGCAGTAAGGAACTACTGGCGAGGGTTCTTTGCGGCTGTTTGTGGTGCCATGGTGTTTCGACTGTTGGCAGTCTGGTTTAACGATGAAGGTATGTAACTATGTGAGCACATGTACATGCAAGAGTTTATATATGCATTCATTCGAGGGAGCATTTGTATGTGTGGCTGCTTAAGTAGAAAGAATTTAAGAGAGTTCATGAAAATTGAATTTATACCAGTGTTATGGACAATGTAAATGGCCAGTAAGTGAATTTGTTTTATCAAATCTTCTCTCTGAATGTTTTAAATATCTAAGTGTCACAGCACTGTGTGCACAACCACTATGGTAACAAGCAGAGTCCTGAGGCATCTTGTCATAACTTCAGTTATAGCAAGGACTTCTTCCTCTGGCTAACACTTCATCTTCATTGTTTAGCTCAACTTCAAGTAAGTAAAATGAAAAAAAATATCAACTATTCTCATTCACTGAAGACAATAAACAGTAAAGTTATCAAAAATGGATAATTATGGAGCATCTAGCATCTCAAAGGTTTTTGAAAATCAATATAGATGGTATTACTAAGGAAGAGTCATTACTTGCTGAGTACAGCTCATAGAGTAGCTCTCGTATGCTTTCTTATGTTAATCTGCAGGCAAAAAAGTGGTCATTAAGTTGAGAACTACACTGATTATAAAGGTATGGTTGATATCTACTTGTTTGATAAAAGATGGATAAACCAAAAGAATTGAATAAAGAAGTTACCAATGAAAAATATCACTTCAGCATCTAAGTGTTGTTAAAAGCATAAGCAAAGACAAGTTTTGATGCCAGCCATGCAACTTTCTGAGAAACCAGTAAAATGTACTGGGTAATGAAGTTATGATGACACATTATAGTAAGTTATTTATTACCCTTTAAGACATCACTTCAAAAAGAGTAACTACAAAACATCATATGATTGTCTCAACAAAGAATAATTATTGATCAGGGTTGATACAGCTCTTTACCCAAGAAAATTTAGGAACAAGATTTATATATTAAGATGATGGGAACCACTAAAGTCACAGGGGCACTGTAGTTCTTTTCCAGGTCAAGAATGACATTACTATTTGCATATCTTGTAGTCTTTGATAAACTGCCATTCATATTAAAGGTCATCATTTTGTCTAAGTTATTTCGTGAATTTTTATATAATGAAAGGAATTACATTATTAGGTCATTAATGTTTTGGTCAGTAATAACCAGGCATTCTTATTGAGTCACACTTCCACCTGTACTTGATTATTCTATTAATTTTGATGTAGTTTTTTTGCATTTTTCCAGGCAGAACTGAGTTAAACATTATGAGTAGGAGTGAAGTTACACTATTGCAGAAATCCATGACTGTATTTCAGTTCTGCTGCATCTTTAACTCTAGTCTTTGTTAAGGAGAGATCTTAGTTTTTAGTGTGACTTGGGTTCCTTTTGTATTTTTTTGATTATTAACAAATTTTAATTTATTTTAGTATTTCTTTTATCAGCAAGCAGAAACTACTCTTCTGAATACCTTTACATGCACAACTTTTATGTCTTAGTGTTTTGAGAGCAATGGGTGACCTGTACCTGATACCTTTCTGTTCCTCTTCAGCCACGCTGACCCCGCTCTTCACGACCTCCTTTAAAATGGACATTCCATTCGACCCTCAGGAGCTGTTTGTCTTCGCTATGGTTGGGTAAGACCTCCCTGGGATCCTCCGGAGGGGCATGAAGACGACACACTGCCGCCTCACTTTAATGCTTCTGCTTACCTTTATTTACTAATTACTTGTGCTGAGGCTCTTAGGGCTTCCTGCCAGTCTTATGTTTTTCAACATAACCACATTTGAGGAGCTACCAAGTTGATTTGCTTCAGTCTTTGATAGAAGCACTCAAATGCTTCTTCACTACTATCCATCATTATCTTTTCTCTGCTTTTTCATTTGTGGTTTTGTTTTTGCAGATCAGCTCTCACCTCATTATAAGCACAATCTCATGTAGTTGCAGATGATAGCAGATTATTTATTTTTTCCATCATATATGAAGCAAGTTTTCATATCATATTGTACACCACCAGAAGTTTTAAACTTTTTATTGAGTTTAACAGTTCCTTTTACAGTGTCTTGGGCAAGCAGTGGAGTGAAGGACTTTTGGTCATGAGTGCAGCTGGGGTTAGATTGATTGCTTAAGGTCTTCTCACATCATGGATTTAGCAGATTCTAGACATAACCATTGGCATTGATCTCTTCAAGAACACCATGTTGACTTCCTTTTCTCGTTCTTATTCTCAGAAACTTTGACTGCTCTCTTCAAGACCAACTTCAAGGTGGGATATCCATTCGATCCTCAGGAGCTGTTCGTCTTTGCTCTTATTGGGTAAGCGTAGATATTTACACGACATCTTCATCATGTGTACTATTATGTTTCCTACGTTTCATAATGTACCCGAAATAACAAAAATTTGTTCTCGAGTGCTTCTGAATTGATACCTCCTTAACGACAACTTTCTTTGATCTTGATTAAATCACATATCAAGAAAGCTGAAATTCTGAATTTTTAAAAGAATATAATGAGACCAGGAAATCTAGAACCCCTTCTGGTATACTTATTCAACTTATGATGATTTGTGGTGCTGATCAAGGTACTGCTGGGCGATGATATTAAAATGGAACTGTTAAATGAATGAGGTGACTTTACTTGCTGATTATAGTGGTTCTGTTGGATGGTCTTTACGAAACTAATGGATTATCTTGATGGCATTAGAGGATGGTCTTGATGGCACCACTGGGTGCTTTTGATGGCACCACTGGATAGTCTTGATGGCATTATTGGGTAGTCTTCATGGCACCACTGGGTGATTGTGATGGTGTTACTGAGTGATCTTGATGGTGTCACTGGACGGTCTTGATGGCACTACTGAGTGATCTTGATGGCACTACTGGATAGTCTTGATGGTACTACTAGTGATCTTGATGGCACTACTGGATAGTCTTGATGGTACTACTGAGTTATCTTGATGGTGCTACTGGATGGTCTTGATAGCACTACTGAGTTATCTTGATGTTGCTATTGGATGGTCTTGATGCCACTATTGAGTGATCTTGATAGCACTACTGGATGGCCTTGATGGCACTACTGAGTTATCTTGATGGTGCTTTAATTGATGCCTCTTTTAAGTGATCTTGATGGCATTACTGGATGGTCTTGATGGCACTATTGAGTGATCTTGATGGCAATACTGGATGGTCTTGATGGCACTGCTGAGTGATCTTGATGGCACTACTGGTTGATCTTGATAGCACTACTGGGTGGTCATGATGGCACTACTGAGTGATCTTGATGACACTACTGGATAGTTTCGATAGCACTACTGAGTTATCTTGATGGCACTAGTGGATGGTCTTGATGGCACTACTAGATGATCTTGATGGCACTACTACTGAGTGGTCTTGATAGCACTACTGGATGGTCTTGGTGACACTACTGGATGGTTTCAGTGTCACCATTAGATGGTCGTGGTTGTGCCAATGAGTAATCTTGCTGGCACTACTGGATGGTCTTGTTGGCGCTACTGGATGGTCTTGATGGCACTACTGGGTGATCTTAACAGCCACCAAGACTACATAGTAGCTGTACCAAGACTATCTAGTGATGACATCAAGACCATCCAGAAGTACTGGTAAGACCACCCAGTAATGTTGTCAAGACTACCAGTATATGTACCATATAGACCTCCCACTCATGCCATCAAGACCACTAAGTAGTGCCTCAAGACCACTCAGTAATGCCATCAAGACCATCCAGTAGTGCCACCAAGACCATCCAATGGTGCCATCAAAACTACCCTGTAATGCCACTAAGACCATCCAGTGGTGCTCTCATGACCACTCAGTAGCACTACCAAGACTGTTGAGTGGTGACATCAAAACCATGTAGCAGTGCTGTTAAGACCATCCTGTAATGCCATCACAACCACCAAGTGGTGCCATCACTGAAGTGAACATCTTGAAAAAGAAAAGGATACCTTACCTCGACATCTTGTCCCAGGCCCTCTTTTATAGGGACTTCCACAGAATTCAGGAAGCCAGCCATGACCACTAAGCATGATCCTAAATCAAGATGTGCAGTGGTATTGTAAGTAGGTCTGTAGAGCGAGTGGAAGACAGTTGAGGGGAAGATGTTCAGTCTTTTCTTTGTTGAAGTTGCATCTTGGGCATAAGAGGTCTTGTGAATATTGAATCATTGTTATCAGCCCTTAAACACTGAGTGTCTTAATAGAATATATGTAGCTGGTGCTGTGAGTTATCAATTGAGCACTAGTTCTTGTGACTTATTTAGAACAATCTGTCACTGTGTCAAGATATAAATAGCTGTGTGGTGTCTTTTTCTCATTTGAGGTGCTCATTATAAACACCACCACTTTTTGGAAATTATTCTGCATAAGTACATACATAAATGAATGCAAATATATGTAGCTACATGTACAGTATCAGCAAGAAAGCATTGTCTGTCCCCATGTACTTTCATAGGTGGATCACAGCTAAGGTTTATTGTGGGTACAAGCATATGACTCAGTCAAGCGTGAAATCATTATGCATCAGAAACTAGTGTTTCTAATATTGTGGGCACCAGCAACCTGCCTGAAAGTGCCTCAGGCTATCTTGAGGGAATTTGCTTCTGGGCATTGTATTTCTTCCACCTTTGCTTCAATATGGTTAGCTTGTACCTTTCTACTGAGAAGAAAGCCCAAATTCTTGCCTGGTATCAAAAAAATGTGGGTACGCACGAGATTGCCAGGCACACTGAGTGCTCTGAATGCACAATCAGGCAGCTGCTTCATACAACACATCATCAATGCCTTGCCTCATTCAGGGAATTAAGACCCTATGGACCCAAAACATAGACCTAGAATGCTTCAGGAACCTTTGCCAACTCCATGTCCAGACATTTGCAAATGGTAATCAAGCCCAAAGGAGGACAACAAATCACTAAAATGTAAGTGTGACATCACCTTTGAAAATGTATGGGAAAGCAGACAAGGTTTCTTGCAGACACAGTAAATATTTGTAAAATACATGTTGATACATGCAAATAGCAACCAAAGATGGTGATGTATCAGTTTTTGAGCATGGATCAAGAGGTTAACCCCCCTCCCCTATTACCTCTGTAGGGGAAATTACGTGTTAACTCTCAGACTACAGTATCTCAAAGCCATGTAAGGTATTTTAGCTCACTTAGTTTTTCATATCCTTTGCTTTTACTGGTATTTCTCTCATAGATAGCAACAGTCTTCTCTTAAGTGAGAAATTCTTTAACGAGAATGTATGATTTTTCATCAACGGATGATGATATAACCATGGTAAGGTGATATTTCACTTGCTGTGCAACCTTGGGCAAGCAGAGTCTGGTAACACACACACACACACACACACACACACACACACACACACACACACACACACACACACACAAACAAACACACACACACACACACACACACACACACACACACACACACACACACACACACACACTTACACAGGTTTTATAAAATTTATAGTGAATGAATGGGAGCATGTTTACCTTTAGCCTCAAATATAGAGGGAAAATTTAGAAAGAGTGAAGAATGGTTTAATCAGAGATGTGAAAAAACAACGGAGTTTCAAGATGTGCAGTAGCAGAGGTACAGGCAATGCTCCAACCTGCCAAGTTATGCAAGGTATAAAAGAGGAAGGAATGAGTATAGGAGAATAAGAAAGGAGGAATACAGAAATTTTGAAAACAGTATTGTGAAGAAAGCAGATGAAAACCAAAATATTTCCACAGATTTGTCAAAAGTAGATTGTCAGTTAAAAAGCAGCTAATCAGATTAAGGGTTTCAGAAGGAAAAGTAGTTGGGGAGGATGTAAGGATATGTTAGGAAGTGATATTAAGTTCAAAAGAGTTTACACAGTGGAAGACACTGCAGCTCCAAAACCAGTGAGATGTAATTGGAAGGAGACTAGAAAACATTGATATTCAGAAGAGACAACAGCAAAACACTAAAGGGTCTTTACCCATACAAGGCTCATGGTCCGGATAGAATTTCACCATATGTGCTGAAGATGTGTACAGATACACTATGCAGACCTTTTGAAATTTTGTTGAAAATGTCACTAGAGAAAAGCAGTGCTAAGGGAATGGAAAAGGGCAAACATCATATCCACCTGTAAGAAAGGAGACTGGGAAGGGGTGTTGAACGAAGGACCAGTCTCCTTCATGAGTGATTCTGTAATGGACTGGAAAAGTTAATCAGAAAGCAAACTGATGTCTTTGTCTGAGAAAAAATTACCAAAGTGAGAGGCAACATGGTTTTAGGGAAGGAAAATTGTATGTAATGAACCATGTAGATTTCCTTGATAGAGCAAGCTTTGTCTTAGACAAAAGGGAAGATTGGGTAGCTTTTATATAGTATGACTGTTAGAAAGCATTTGGCATAGAACCACATGAGAGGATGATTAAGAGGTGAAATACCAGACAGAAATAAGGGAGAGATTTCTTTGGTGGATAGAACATTATCTTAGTGGAAGGGAACAAAGGACACATTAGAGGAGCCCTCTCCAAATTTGTGGTCACCATTGGATTGCTCCAGTTTTCTGTGTTTGGGAGCATTACTCCTCTGGATATGTGCTAATTGCCCAAAGGTATGGACTCCTACCTAAATATGCTTGCAGATAACACAAAGGTCATGAGGGAAATGAAAAGCTAGAGGGATTGCATCAACTTACAAGAAGACCTAAACAGACCCCAAAGTTGGTGTGATACATGATTGAGAAAATTCAACCAAGCAAATGTAAAGTAATGAGAATGGTACAGAGTGAAAGAAGGCCACAATATGATTATCATCCAGCATGAAACAAGCTTTAGGATTCTGTATGTGAGAAGCACTTAGGAGTCCATATCATCCTTAACTTGTCACCATAGTCCCACATTTGGAGAATGGTAAAATTAATGCAATTAATGTATCACAATAGCTTCAAGTATTTGGATAAGGGAATAATTAGTATGCTATTCATATCTTACATAAGGCTGAAATTAGAATATGCTTCTCAAGTCAGGTTACTGCACCTAAAGAAGCACATAGAATCTCTAAGGAGGGCAGTTTCTCAACTTTAGTCAGTCTATCTATATCTTTGCAGTGCTTGCAGAGGCTCCTGCCTAACATTCCTACTGACTACTACTACAAACAAACACTCAGCACTTTCATAATGAAAGAAAAATCCTCCCAATAAAGTCCCACCTCAGCATGCTAGGTATTCATTTTTATGCAACAGCACCACAAGTTTGGTCACTACACCTAAAGAAACACAGAGCTAAGGTCCAAAGGAAGATAGCAAAGATGGTACCAGAATTAAGAGTTTAGTTACAGGGAAAGGCTAATGGCCTTAGATTTCCCCACCTTGGAAGAAATTAGAGTGAGGGATGACCTTATCACAGCCTTAGCTTAAAAACAAAACAAAAAACGATTGATGATATAGACAATGAAAAGTTCTTTAAGAGATTTAGGATAGAGCAACCATAGGATGTGATATGAAATTATGCAAAACTTTTTTTTATAAAAAAATGTAAAGAAGTGCTTTCATAGAATAAGTGTGGTGGGTGAATGGAATAGTATGACTGAGGACATGGTTGATGCAGACAGCATACATGACTTTCAGAAGTTGTATGATAGAAAAAGTTCAAGAGATGAGGCCCTGTGAGCTGAAAACTCCCTCCCCATATGATACAAATAGGTAATTACTCAATAAGTTCACCTCTAAAACACTTAGACTCAACAATGGAGTTCCCTAAGGAGCAGTTTTTCCTCCAGCACAGCCTCCTACTATCTCTAACAAACCTCAACATAAAGGGCCTTTAGAATCCAGAAATCTCAATCACATCACAACAGCCTGACACCACAGTATCAGCATTAAATATACAACACTATTTTACACATTACATTTCACTGAACAGAATGTCTGCATCTCCACAGAAGTCTTCAATCACTCTTTTAACACCAGATGGCCATAAATCCATCTCACACCTGCCATTCACCTCAAATGGATAGTCTCTTCCTTTAAGCATAAAGTCAACCATTTTAGGCATCATGTACGACACATATGACATTTACTCCCTATATGAATGACATTAACACAAAAGCAACAAACAAACTAAATTCCTTCAGAGTACTAATTAGCACTAGCTTTGGAAAAGAGAAAGAATCCTTCAACATTCTCAACAAACAGATCATCTCCTCCACTTTAAGCTATGTCTCACCTGCCTGGTCTTCTACCCTTTCAATGTCAAATACAACAAAGCTGCAAACAACACAAAATAGTACACTCAGAAAAATCTCTGGAAACACTCAACATATTTACAATGAAACAAAGATCCTCCCAGTACACTCCTATCTCAGTATGCTCAGCGCTCAGTTCTCTGCGATAGCACTAGAATCCTCCCACCCAAACCACTCTATAACTAACCACCAACACCCAAGTAGAAATATAAAGCTTACCCCTGACTTACATTTCAGTAACATCTAATCACAGATCCCTACTCCCATCAAATATAATCTGACAAAACACACACACACTGAAATAATCTGACAAGAAGTAAACAGCTGACCGACTACCTGAGTCTTTAACTCCAACCTACCAGATGTACATGTAGCAGAAACCACACTCCTCAAACAAACATGAATCATACTATCCTGTTTATACTGTGGACATTACCCATCTCCCGACAACACTCCAAACTGTTTCAACATAACCCAAGACCCTTCATGCCCTCGTTGCACGCCTTTCACCCTCCCATATGTTCAGGCCCCAATTGCTCAAAATCTTTTTCACTCCATCCTTCCACCTCCAATTTGATCTCCCACTTTTCCTCGTTCCCTCCACCTGTGACGCATATATTCTTTTTGTCAATCTTTCCTCTCCCATTCTCTCCATGTGACCTAACCATTTCAAAACACCCTCTTCTGCTCTCTCAACCACACTCTTTTTATTACCACACATCTCTCTCAATCTTTATTACTCACTCGATCAAACCACCTCACAACACATATTGTCGTCAAACATCTCATTTCCAACACATCCACCCTCCTTTATTATCCTTAAATGCTATTTCCTGTGTCAGCAAGGTAATGCATGGAAACAGACAAAGAATTGCCCAACCACTCATGTACATATATATTTTTATTTTTTTTCTATTTTGCTTTGTTGCTGTCTCCCACGTTAGCGAGGTAGCGCAAGGAGACAGACGAAAGAAATGGCCCAACCCACCCACATACACGTCCACACATGCAAATATACATACCTATACATCTCAATGTACACATATATATACACACACAGACATATACATATATACACATGTACATAATTCATACTGTCTGCCTTTATCTATTCCCATCGCCAACTCGCCACACATGGAATAACAACCCCCTCCCCCCTCATGTGTGCGAGGTAGCACTAGGAAAAGACAACAAAGGCCCCATTCGTTCACACTCAGTCTCTAGCTGTCATGTAATAATGCACTGACACCACAGCTCCCTTTCCACATCCAGCCCCACAGAACTTTCCATGGTTTACCCCAGATGCTTCACATGCCCTGGTTCAATCCATTGACAGCACGTCAACCCTGGTATACTACATTGTTCCAATTCACTCTATTCCTTGCACACCTTCAACCCTCCTGCATGTTCAGGCCCTGATCACTCAAAATCTTTTTCACTCCATCTTTCCACCTCCAATTTGGTCTCCCACTTCTCCTCGTTCCCTCTACCTCTGACACATATATCCTCTTGGTCAATCTTTCCTCACTCATTCTCTCCATGTGATCAAACCATTTCAAAACACCCTCTTCTGCTCTCTCAACCATACTCTTTTTATTTCCACACATCTCTCTTACCCTTACATTACTTACTCGATCAAACCACCTCACACCACATATTGTCCTCAAACATCTCATTTCCAGCACATCCACCCTCCTGCACACAGCTCTATCCATAGGCCACGCCTTGCAACCGTACAACATTGTTGGAACCACTATTCCTTCAAACATACCCATTTTTGCTTTCCGAGATAATGTTCTCGACTTCCAAACATTCTTCAAGGCTCCCAGAATTTTCGCCCCCTCCCCCACCCTATGATTAACTTCCGCTTCCATGGTTCCATCTGCTGTCAGATCCACTCCCAGATATCTAAAACACTTTACTTCCTCCAGTTTTTCTCCATTCAAACTTACCTCCCAGTTGACTTGACCCTCAACCCTACTGTACTTAATAACCTTGCTCTTATTCGCATTTACTCTTAACTTTCTTCTTTCACACACTTTACCAAACTCAGTCACCAGCTTCTGCACTTTCTCACATGAATCAGCCACCAGCGCTGTATCATCAGCGAACAACAACTGACTCACTTTCAATGCTCTCTCATCCACAACAGACTGCATACTTGCCCCTCTTTCCAAAACTCTTGCATTCACCTCCCTAACAACCTCATCCATAAACAAATTAAACAACCATGGAGACATATATATATATATATATATATATATATATATATATATATATATATATATATATATATATATATATATTATTTTATTTTTTTATTATACTTTGTCGCTGTCTCCCGCGTTTGCGAGGAAGCGCAAGGAAACAGAAGAAAGAAATGGCCCAACCCCCCCCCCATACACATGTATATACATACATCCACACACGCAAATATACATACCTACACAGCTTTCCATGGTTTACCCCAGATGCTTCACATGCCTTGATTCAATCCACTGACAGCACGTCAACCCCGGTATACCACATCGCTCCAATTCACTCTATTCCTTGCCCTCCTTTCACCCTCCTGCATATTCAGGCCCCGATCACACAAAATCTTTTTCACTCCATCTTTCCACCTCCAATTTGGTCTCCCTCTTCTCCTCGTTCCCTCCACCTCCGACACATATATCCTCTTGGTCAATCTTTCCTCACTCATTCTCTCCATGTGCCCAAACCACTTCAAAACACCCTCTTCTGCTCTCTCAACCACGCTCTTTTTATTTCCACACATCTCTCTTACCCTTACGTTACTCACTCGATCAAACCACCTCACACCACACATTGTCCTCAAACATCTCATTTCCAGCACATCCATCCTCCTGCGCACAACTCTACCCATAGCCCACGCCTCGCAACCATACAACATTGTTGGAACCACTATTCCTTCAAACATACCCATTTTTGCTTTCCGAGATAATGTTCTCGACTTCCACACATTCTTCAAGGCCCCCAGAATTTTCGCCCCCTCCCCCACCCTATGATCCACTTCCGCTTCCATGGTTCCATCCGCTGCCAGATCCACTCCCAGATATCTAAAACACTTCACTTCCTCCAGTTTTTCTCCATTCAAACTCACCTCCCAATTGACTTGACCCTCAACCCTACTGTACCTAATAACCTTGCTCTTATTCACATTTAACTCTTAACTTTCTTCTTCCGCACACTTTACCAAACTCAGTCACCAGCTTCTGCAGTTTCTCACATGAATCAGCCACCAGCGTTGTATCATCAGCGAACAACAACTGACTCACTTCCCAAGCTCTCTCATCCCCAACAGACTTCATACTTGCCCCTCTTTCCAAAACTCTTGCATTTACCTCCCTAACAACCCCATCCATAAACAAATTAAACAACCATGGAGACATCACACACCCCTGCCGCAAACCTACATTCACTGAGAACCAATCACTTTCCTCTCTTCCTACACGTACACATGCCTTACATCCTCGATAAAAACTTTTCACTGCTTCTAACAACTTTCCTCCCACACCATATATTCTTAATACCTTCCACAGAGCATCTCTATCAACTCTATCATATGCCTTCTCCAGATCCATAAATGCTACATACAAATCCATTTGCTTTTCTAAGTATTTCTCACATACATTCTTCAAAGCAAACACCTGATCCACACATCCTCTACCACTTCTGAAACCACACTGCTCTTCCCCAATCTGATACTCTGTACATGCCTTCACCCTCTCAATCAATACCCTCCCATATAATTTACCAGGAATACTCAACAAACTTATACCTCTGTAATTTGAGCACTCACTCTTATCCCCTTTGCCTTTGTACAATGGCACTATGCACACATTCCGCCAATCCTCAGGCACCTCACCATGAGTCATATATATATATATATATATATATATCCATTGATATGAGTGTGTTAGTGGTTTTGATGCACGAGACTGGGTTATAGTGATGGGTGATTTGAATGCAAAGGTGAGTAATGTGGCAGTTGAGGGAATAATTGGTATACATGGGGTGTTCAGTGTTGTAAATGGAAATGGTGAAGAGCTTGTAGATTTATGTGCTGAAAAAGGACTGGTGATTGGGAATACCTGGTTTAAAAAGCGAGATATACATAAGTATACTTATGTAAGTAGGAGAGATGGCCAGAGAGTGTTATTGGATTACGTGTTAATTGACAGGCGTGCGAAAGAGAGACTTTTGGATGTTAATGTGCTGAGAGGTGCAACTGGAGGGATGTCTGATCATTATCTTGTGGAGGCTAAGGTGAAGATTTGTATGGGTTTTCAGAGAAGAAGAGTGAATGGTGGGGTGAAGAGGGTGGTGAGAGTAAGTGAGCTTCAGAAGGAGACCTGTGTGAGGAAGTACCAGGAGAGACTGAGTACAGAATGGAAAAAGGTGAGAACAATGGAAGCAAGGGGAGTGGGGGAGGAATGGGATGTATTTAGGGAATCAGTGATGGATTGCGCAAAAGATGCTTGTGGCATGAGAAGAGTGGGAGGTGGGTTGATTAGAAAGGGTAGTGAGTGGTGGGATGAAGAAGTAAGAGTATTAGTGAAAGAGAAGAGAGAGGCATTTGGACGATTTTTGCAGGGAAAAAATGCAATTGAGTGGGAGATGTATAAAAGAAAGAGACAGGAGGTCAAGAGAAAGGTGCAAGAGGTGAAAAAAAGGGCAAATGAGAGTTCGGGTGAGAGAGTATAATTAAATTTTAGGGAGAATAAAAAGATGTTGTGGAAGGAGGTAAATAAAGTGCGTAAGACAAGGGAGCAAATGGGAACTTCAGTGAAGGGCGCAAATGGGGAGGTGATAACAAGTAGTGGTGATGTGAGAAGGAGATGGAGTGAGTATTTTGAAGGTTTGTTGAATGTGTTTGATGGTAGAGTGGCAGATATAGGGTGTTTTGGTCGAGGTGGTGTGCAAAGTGAGAGGGTTAGGGAAAATGATTTGGTAAACAGAGAAGAGGTAGTGAAAGCTTTGTGGAAGATGAAAGCCGGCAAGGCAGCAGGTTTGGATGGTATTGCAGTGGAATTTATTAAAAAACGGGGTGACTGTATTGTTGACTGGTTGGTAAGGTTATTTAATGTATGTGTGACTCATGGTGAGGTGCCTGAGGATTGGCGGAATGCGTGCATAGTGCCATTGTACAAAGGCAAAGGGGATAAGAGTGAGTGCTCAAATTACAGAGGTATAAGTTTGTTGAGTATTCCTGGTAAATTATATGGGAGGGTATTGATTGAGAGGGTGAAGGCATGTACAGAGCATCAGATTGGGGAAGAGCAGTGTGGTTTCAGAAGTGGTAGAGGATGTGTGGATCAGGTGTTTGCTTTGAAGAATGTATGTGAGAAATACTTAGAAAAGCAAATGGATTTGTATGTAGCATTTATGGATCTGGAGAAGGCATATGATAGAGTTGATAGAGATGCTCTGTGGAAGGTATTAAGAATATATGGTGTGGGAGGAAAGTTGTTAGAAGCAGTGAAAAGTTTTTATCGAGGATGTAAGGCATGTGTACGTGTAGGAAGAGAGGAAAGTGATTGGTTCTCAGTGAATGTAGGTTTGCGGCAGGGGTGTGTGATGTCTCCATGGTTGTTTAATTTGTTTATGGATGGGGTTGTTAGGGAGGTAAATGCAAGAGTTTTGGAAAGAGGGGCAAGTATGAAGTCTGTTGGGGATGAGAGAGCTTGGGAAGTGAGTCAATTGTTGTTCGCTGATGATACAGCGCTGGTGGCTGATTCATGTGAGAAACTGCAGAAGCTGGTGACAGAGTTTGGTAAAGTGTGTGGAAGAAGAAAGTTAAGAGTAAATGTGAATAAGAGCAAGGTTATTAGGTACAGTAGGGTTGAGGGTCAAGTCAATTGGGAGGTGAGTTTGAATGGAGAAAAACTGGAGGAAGTGAAGTGTTTTAGATATCTGGGAGTGGACCTGGCAGCGGATGGAACCATGGAAGCGGAAGTGGATCATAGGGTGGGTGAGGGGCGAAAATTCTGGGGGCCTTGAAGAATGTGTGGAAGTCGAGAACATTATCTCGGAAAGCAAAAATGGGTATGTTTGAAGGAATAGTGGTTCCAACAATGTTGTATGGTTGCGAGGCGTGGGCTATGGATAGAGTTGTGCGCAGGAGGATGGATGTGCTGGAAATGAGATGTTTGAGGACAATGTGTGGTGTGAGGTGGTTTGATCGAGTGAGTAACGTAAGGGTAAGAGAGATGTGTGGAAATAAAAAGAGCGTGGTTGAGAGAGCAGAAGAGGGTGTTTTGAAGCGGTTTGGGCAAATGGAGAGGATGAGTGAGGAAAGATTGACCAAGAGGATATATGTGTCGGAGGTGGAGGGAGCAAGGAGAAGAGGGAGATCAAATTGGAGGTGGAAAGATGGAGTGAAAAAGATTTTGTGTGATCGGGGCCTGAACATGCAGGAGGGTGAAAGGAGGGCAAGGAATAGAGTGAATTGGAGCGATGTGGTATACCAGGGTTGACGTGCTGTCAGTGGATTGAATCAGGGCATGTGAAGCGTCTGGGGTAAACCATGGAAAGCTGTGTAGGTATGTATATTTGCGTGTGTGGACGTATGTATATACATGTGTATGGGGGTGGGTTGGGCCATTTCTTTCGTCTGTTTCCTTGCGCTACCTCGCAAACGCGGGAGACAGCGACAAAGTATAAAAAAAAAAAAATATCCATTGTTCTCACCTTTTTCCATTCTGTACTCAGTCTCTCCTGGTACTTCCTCACACAAGTCTCCTTTCCAAGCTCACTTACTCTCACCACCCTCTTCACCCCAACATTCACTCTTCTTTTCTGAAAACCCATACAAATCTTCACCTTAGCCTCCACAAGATAATGATCAGACATCCCTCGCGTTGCACCTCTCAGCACATTAACATCCAAAAGTCTCTCTATCGCGCGCCTGTCAATTAACACGTAATCCAATAACGCTCTCTGGCCATCTCTCCTACTTACATAAGTATACTTATGTATATCTCGCTTTTTAAACCAGGTATTCCCAATCATCAGTCCTTTTTCAGCACATAAATCTACAAGCTCTTCACCATTTCCATTTACAACACTGAACACCCCATGTATACCAATTATTCCCTCAACTGCCACATTACTCACCTTTGCATTCAAATCACCCATCACTATAACCCAGTCTCGTGCATCAAAACCACTAACACACTCATTCAGCTGCTCCCAAAACACTTGCCTCTCATGATCTTTCTTCTCATGCCCAGGTGCATATGCACCAATAATCACCCATCTCTCTCCATCAACTTTCAGTTTTACCCATATTAATCGAGAATTTACTTTCTTACATTCTATCACATACTCCCACAACTCCTGTTTCAGGAGTATTGCTACTCCTTCCCTTGCTCTTGTCTTCTCACTAACCCCTGACTTTACTCCCAAGACATTCCCAAACCATTCTTCCCCTTTACCCTTGAGCTTCGTTTCACTCAGAGCCAAAACATCCAGGTCCCTTTCCTCAAACATACTACCTATCTCTCCTTTTTTCACATCTTGGTTACATCCACACACATTTAGGCACCCCAATCTGAGCCTTCGAGGAGGATGAGCACTCCCCGCGTGACTCCTTCTTCTGTTTCCCATTTTAGAAAGTTAAAAAAACACAAGGAGGGGAGGATTTCCGGCCCCCCGCCCCCATCCCCCCCAGCCGCCCTCCACGACACGCGAGGAATGCGTGTGAAGCATTCTTTCACCCCTATCCCCAGGGATAATATATATATATATATATATATATATATATATATATATATATACACATACACACACACATACATACGCACATATACACACACACACACATACATATATACATATGAAAAACTGGAAGTAAGGGGAGTGGGGGAGGAATGGGATGTATTTAGGGAATCAGTGATGGATTGCGCAAAAGATGCTTGTGGCATGAGAAGAGTGGGAGGTGGGTTGATTAGAAAGGGTAGTGAGTGGTGGGATGAAGAAGTAAGAGTATTAGTGAAAGAGAAGAGAGAGGCATTTGGACGATTTTTGCAGGGAAAAAATGAAATTGAGTGGGAGATGTATAAAAGAAAGAGACAGGAGGTCAAGAGAAAGGTGCAAGAGGTGAAAAAAAGGGCAAATGAGAGTTGGGGTGAGAGAGTATCATTAAATTTTAGGGAGAATAAAAAGATGTTCTGGAAGGAGGTAAATAAAGTGCGTAAGACAAGGGAGTAAATGGGAACTTCAGTGAAGGGCGCAAATGGGGAGGTGATAACAAGTAGTGGTGATGTGAGGGGGAGATGGAGTGAGTATTTTGAAGGTTTGTTGAATGTGTTTGATGATAGAGTGGCAGATATAGGGTGTTTTGGTTGAGGTGGTGTGCAAAGTGAGAGGGTTAGGGAAAATGATTTGGTAAACAGAGAAGAGGTAGTAAAAGCTTTGCGGAAGATGAAAGCCGGCAAGGCAGCAGGTTTGGATGGTATTGCAGTGGAATTTATTAAAAAAGGGGGTGACTGTATTGTTGACTGGTTGGTAAGGTTATTTAATGTATGTATGTATGTATGTATGGATCTGGAGAAGGCATATGATAGAGTTGATAGAGATGCTCTGTGGAAGGTATTAAGAATATATGGTGTGGGAGGCAAGTTGTTAGAAGCAGTGAAAAGTTTTTATCGAGGATGTAAGGCATGTGTACGTGTAGGAAGAGAGGAAAGTGATTGGTTCTCAGTGAATGTAGGTTTGCGGCAGGGGTGTGTGATGTCTCCATGGTTGTTTAATTTGTTTATGGATGGGGTTGTAAGGGAGGTAAATGCAAGAGTCCTGGAAAGAGGGGCAAGTATGAAGTCTGTTGGGGATGAGAGAGCTTGGGAAGTGAGTCAGTTGTTGTTCGCTGATGATACAGCGCTGGTGGCTGATTCATGTGAGAAACTGCAGAAGCTGGTGACTGAGTTTGGTAAAGTGTGTGGAAGAAGAAAGTTGAGAGTAAATGTGAATAAGAGCAAGGTTATTAGGTACAGTAGGGGTGAGGGTCAAGTCAATTGGGAGGTGAGTTTGAATGGAGAAAAACTGGAGGAAGTGAAGTGTTTTAGATATCTGGGAGTGGATCTGTCAGCGGATGGAACCATGGAAGCGGAAGTGGATCATAGGGTGGGGGAGGGGGCGAAAATTTTGGGAGCCTTGAAAAATGTGTGGAAGTCGAGAACACTATCTCGGAAAGCAAAAATGGGTATGTTTGAGGGAATAGTGGTTCCAACAATGTTGTATGGTTGCGAGGCGTGGGCTATGGATAGAGATGTGCGCAGGAGGATGGATGTGCTGGAAATGAGATGTTTGAGGACAATGTGTGGTGTGAGGTGGTTTGATCGAGTAAGTAACGTAAGGGTAAGAGAGATGTGTGGAAATAAAAAGAGCGTGGTTGAGAGAGCAGAAGAGGGTGTTTTGAAATGGTTTGGGCACATGGAGAGAATGAGTGAGGAGAGATTGACCAAGAGGATATATGTGTCGGAGGTGGTGGGAACGAGGAGAAGAGGGAGACCAAATTGGAGGTGGAAAGATGGAGTGAAAAAGATTTTGTGTGATCGGGGCCTGAACATGCAGGAGGGTGAAAGGAGGGCAAGAAATAGAGTGAATTGGAGTCATGTGGTATACAGGGGTTGACGTGCTGTCAGTGGATTGAAGCAAGGCATGTGAAGCGTCTGGGGTAAACCATGGAAAGCTGTGTAGGTATGTATATTTGCGTGTGTGGACGTGTGTATGTACATGTGTATGGGGGGGGGGGTTGGGCCATTTCTTTCGTCTGTTTCCTTGCGCTACCTCGCAAACGCGGGAGACAGCGACAAAGTATAAAAAAAAAAAAAAAAAAAAAAATGACTCACGGTGAGGTGCCTGAGGATTGGCGGAATGCGTGCATAGTGCCATTGTACAAAGGCAAAGGGGATAAGAGTGAGTGCTCAAATTACAGAGGTATAAGTTTGTTGAGTATTCCTGGTAAATTATATGGGAGGATATTGATTGAGAGGGTGAAGGCATGTACAGAGCATCAGATTGGGGAAGAGCAGTGTGGTTTCAGAAGTGGTAGAGGATGTGTGGATCAGGTGTTTGCTTTGAAGAATGTATGTGAGAAATACTTAGAAAAGCAAATGGATTTGTATGTAGCATTTATGGATCTGGAGATGGCATATGATAGAGTTGATAGAGATGCTCTGTGGAAGGTATTAAGAATATATGGTGTGGGAGGCAAGTTGTTAGAAGCAGTGAAAAGTTTTTATCGAGGATGTAAGGCATGTTTACGTGTAGGAAGAAAGGAAAGTGATTGGTTCTCAGTGAATGTAGGTTTGCGGCAGGGGTGTGTGATGTCTCCATGGTTGTTTAATTTGTTTATGGATGGGGTTGTTAGGGAGGTGAATGCAAGAGTTTTGGAAAGAGGGGCAAGTATGAAGTCTGTTGGGGATGAGAGAGCTTGGGAAGTGAGTCAGTTGTTGTTCGCTGATGATACAGCGCTGGTGGCTGATTCATGTGAGAAACTGCAGAAGCTGGTGACTGAGTTTGGTAAAGTGTGTGAAAGAAGAAAGTTAAGAGTAAATGTGAATAAGAGCAAGGTTATTAGGTACAGTAGGGTTGAGGGTCAAGTCAATTGGGAGGTGAGTTTGAATGGAGAAAAACTGGAGGAAGTGAAGTGTTTTAGATATCTGGGAGTGGATCTGGCAGC
Source organism: Panulirus ornatus (assembly GCF_036320965.1). Lineage (NCBI taxonomy): Eukaryota > Metazoa > Arthropoda > Malacostraca > Decapoda > Palinuridae > Panulirus > Panulirus ornatus. The sequence goes on from NC_092264.1 coordinate 19,501,851, forward strand.
GGATGGAACCATGGAAGCGGAAGTGGATCATAGGGTGGGGGAGGGGGCGAAAATTCTGGGAGCCTTGAAGAATGTGTGGAAGTCGAGAACATTATCTCGGAAAGCAAAAATGGGTATGTTTGAAGGAATAGTGGTTCCAGCAATGTTGTATGGTTGCGAGGCGTGGGCTATGGATAGAGTTGTGCGCAGGAGGATGGATGTGCTGGAAATGAGATGTTTGAGGACAATGTGTGGTGTGAGGTGGTTTGATCGAGTAAGTAACGTAAGGGTAAGAGAGATGTGTGGAAATAAAAAGAGCGTGGTTGAGAGAGCAGAAGAGGGTGTTTTGAAGTGGTTTGGGCACATGGAGAGAATGAGTGAGGAAAGATTGACCAAGAGGATATATGTGTCGGAGGTGGAGGGAACGAGGAGAAGAGGGAGACCAAATTGGAGGTGGAAAGATGGAGTGAAAAGGATTTTGTGTGATCGGGGCCTGAACATGCAGGAGGGTGAAAGGAGGGCAAGGAATAGAGTGAATTGGAGCGATGTGGTATACAGGGGTTGACGTGCTGTCAGTGGATTGAATCAAGGCATGTGAAGCGTCCGGGGTAAACCATGGAAAGCTGTGTAGGTATGTATATTTGCGTGTGTGGACGTGTGTATGTACATGTGTATGGGGGGGGGTGGGGCCATTTCTTTCGTCTGTTTCCTTGCGCTACCTCGCAAACGCGGGAGACAGCGACGAGGTATAAAAAAAAAAAAAAAAAAAAAATATATATATATATATATATATATATATATATATATATATATATATATATATATATATATATATATATATATATATATATGTTGGGGTGAAGAGGGTGGTGAGAGTAAGTGAGCTTGGGAAGGAGACTTGTGTGAGGAAGTTCCAGGAGAGACTGAGTACAGAATGGAAAAAGGTGAGAACAATGGAAGTAAGGGGAGTGGGGGAGGAATGGGATGTATTTAGGGAATCAGTGATGGATTGCGCAAAAGATGCTTGTGGCATGAGAGGAGTGGGAGGTGGGTTGATTAGAAAGGGTAGTGAGTGGTGGGATGAAGAAGTAAGAGTATTGGTGAAAGAGAATAGAGAGGCATTTGGACGATTTTTGCAGGGAAAAAATTAAATTGAGTGGGAGACGTATAAAAGAAAGAGACAGGAGGTCAAGAGAAAGGTGCAAGAGGTGAAAAAAAGGGCAAATGAGAGTTGGGGTGAGAGAGTATCATTAAATTTTAGGGAGAATAAAAAGATGTTCTGGAAGGAGGTAAATAAAGTGTGTAAGACAAGGGAGTAAATGGGAACTTCATTGAAGGGCGCAAGTGGGAAGGTGATAACAAGTAGTGGTGATGTGAGAAGGAGATGGAGTGAGTATTTTGAAGGTTTGTTGAATGTGTTTGATGATAGAGTGGCAGATATAGGGTGTTTTGGTCGAGGTGGTGTGCAAAGTGCGAGGGTTGGGGAAAATTATTTGGTAAACAGAGAAGAGGTAGTAAAAGCTTTGCGGAAGATGAAAGCCGGCAAGGCAGCAGGTTTGGATGGTATTGCAGTGGAATTTATTAAAAAAGGGGGTGACTGTATTGTTGACTGGTTGGTAAGGTTATTTAATGTATGTATGACTCACTGTGAGGTGCCTGAGGATTGGCGGAATGCGTGCATAGTTCCATTGTACAAAGGCAAAGGGGATAAGAGTGAGTGCTCAAATTACAGAGGTATAAATTTGTTGAGTATTCCTGGCAAATTATATGGGAGGGTATTGATTGAGAGGGTGAAGGCATGTACAGAGCATCAGATTGGGGAAGAGCAGTGTGGTTTCAGAAGTGGTAGAGGATGTGTGGATCAGGTGTTTGCTTTGAAGAATGTATGTGAGAAATACTTAGAAAAGCAAATGGATTTGTATGTAGCATTTATGGATCTGGAGAAGGCATATGATAGAGTTGATAGAGATGCTCTGTGGAAGGTATTAAGAATATATGGTGTGGGAGGCAAGTTGTTAGAAGCAGTGAAAAGTTTTTATCGAGGATGTAAGGCATGTGTACGTGTAGGAAGAGAGGAAAGTGATTGGTTCTCAGTGAATGTAGGTTTGCGGCAGGGATGTGTGATGTCTCCATGGTTGTTTAATTTGTTTATGGATGGGGTTGTTAGGGAGGTGAATGCAAGAGTTTTGGAAAGAGGGGCAAGTATGAAGTCTGTTGGGGATGAGAGAGCTTGGGAAGTGAGTCAGTTGTTGTTCGCTGATGATACAGCGCTGGTGGCTGATTCATGTGAGAAACTGCAGAAGCTGGTGACTGAGTTTGGTAAAGTGTGTGAAAGAAGAAAGTTAAGAGTAAATGTGAATAAGAGCAAGGTTATTAGGTACAGTAGGGTTGAATGGTCAATTCAATTGGGAGGTGAGTTTGAATGGAGAAAAACTGGAGGAAGTGAAGTGTTTTAGATATCTGGGAGTGGATCTGGCAGCGGATGGAACCATGGAAGCGGAAGTGGATCATAGGGTGGGGGAGGGGGCGAAAATTCTGGGAGCCTTGAAGAATGTGTGGAAGTCAAGAACTTTATCTCGGAAAGCAAAAATGGTTATGTTTGAAGGAATAGTGGTTCCAACAATGTTGTATGGTCGCGAGGCGTGGACTATGGATAGAGTTGTGCGCAGGAGGATGGATGTGCTGGAAATGAGATGTATGAGGACAATGTGTGGTGTGAGGTGGTTTGATCGAGTAAGTAACGTAAGGGTAAGAGAGATGTGTGGAAATAAAAAGAGCGTGGTTGAGAGAGCAGAAGAGGGTGTTTTGAAATGGTTTGGTCACATGGAGAGAATGAGTGAGGAAAGATTGACCAAGAGGATATATGTGTCAGAGGTGGAGGGAACGAGGAGAAGAGGGAGACCAAATTGGAGGTGGAAAGATGGAGTGAAAAAGATTTTGTGTGATCTGGGCCTGAACATGCAGGAGGGTGAAAGGAGGGCAAGGAATAGAGTGAATTGGAGCGATGTGGTATACCGGGGTTGACGTGCTGTCAGTGGATTGAATCAAGGCATGTGTATGGGGGTGGGTTGGGCCATTCTTTCGTCTGTTTCCTTGCGCTACCTCGCAAACGCGGGAGACAGCGACAAAGCAAAAAAAAAAAATATATATGGGGAGGTGATAACAAGTAGTGGTGATGTGAGAAGGAGATGGAATGAGTATTTTGAAGGTTTGTTGAATGTGTCTGATGACAGAGTGGCAGATATAGGGTGTTTGGGTCGAGGTGGTGTGCAAAGTGAGAGGGTTAGGGAAAATGATTTGGTAAACAGAGAAGAGGTAGTAAAAGCTTTGCGGAAGATGAAAGCCGGCAAGGCAGCAGGTTTGGATGGTATTGCAGTGGAATTTATTAAAAAAGGGGGTGACTGTATTGTTGACTGGTTGGTAAGGTTATTTAATGTATGTATGACTCATGGTGAGGTGCCTGAGGATTGGCGGAATGCTTGCATAGTGCCATTGTACAAAGGCAAAGGGGATAAGAGTGAGTGCTCAAATTACAGAGGTATAAGTTTGTTGAGTATTCCTGGTAAATTATATGGGAGGGTATTGATTGAGAGGGTGAAGGCATGTACAGAGCATCAGATTGGGGAAGAGCAGTGTGGTTTCAGAAGTGGTAGAGGATGTGTGGATCAGGTGTTTGCTTTGAAGAATGTATGTGAGAAATACTTAGAAAAGCAAATGGATTTGTATGTAGCATTTATGGATCTGGAGAAGGCATATGATAGAGTTGATAGAGATGCTCTGTGGAAGGTATTAAGAATATATGGTGTGGGAGGAAAGTTGTTAGAAGCAGTGAAAAGTTTTTATCGAGGATGTAAGGCATGTGTACGTGTAGGAAGAGAGGAAAGTGATTGGTTCTCAGTGAATGTAGGTTTGCGGCAGGGGTGTGTGATGTCTCCATGGTTGTTTAATTTGTTTATGGATGGGGTTGTTAGGGAGGTAAATGCAAGAGTTTTGGAAAGAGGGGCAAGTATGAAGTCTGTTGGGGATGAGAGAGCTTGGGAAGTGAGTCAGTTGTTGTTCGCTGATGATACAGCGCTGGTGGCGGATTCATGTGAGAAACTGCAGAAGCTGGTGACGGAGTTTGGTGAAGTGTGTGGAAGAAGAAAGTTAAGAGTAAATGTGAATAAGAGCAAGGTTATTAGGTACAGTAGGGTTGAGGGTCAAGTCAATTGGGAGGTGAGTTTGAATGGTGAGAGGCTGGAGGAAGTGAAGTGTTTTAGATATCTGGGAGTGGATCTGTCAGCGGATGGAACCATGGAAGCGGAAGTGGATCATAGGGTGGGGGAGGGGGCGAAAATTTTGGGAGCCTTGAAAAATGTGTGGAAGTCGAGAACATTATCCCGGAAAGCAAAAATGGGTATGTTTGAAGGAATAGTAGTTCCAACAATGTTGTATGGTTGCGAGGCGTGGGCTGTGGATAGAGTTGTGCGCAGGAGGATGGATGTGCTGGAAATGAGATGTTTGAGGACAATGTGTGGTGTGAGGTGGTTTGATCGAGTAAGTAACGTAAGGGTAAGAGAGATGTGTGGAAATAAAAAGAGCGTGGTTGAGAGAGCAGAAGAGGGTGTTTTGAAATGGTTTGGGCACATGGAGAGAATGAGTGAGGAAAGATTGACCAAGAGGATATATGTGTCGGAGGTGGAGGGAACGAGGAGAAGAGGGAGACCAAATTGGAGGTGGAAAGATGGAGTGAAAAGGATTTTGTGTGATCGGGGCCTGAACATGCAGGAGGGTGAAAGGAGGGCAAGGAATAGAGTGAATTGGAGCGATGTGGTATACAGGGGTTGACGTGCTGTCAGTGGATTGAATCAAGGCATGTGAAGCGTCTGGGGTAAACCATGGAAAGCTGTGTAGGTATGTATATTTGCGTGTGTGGACGTGTGTATGTACATGTGTATGGGGGGGGGTTGGGCCATTTCTTTCGTCTGTTTCCTTGCGCTACCTCGCAAACGCGGGAGACAGCGACAAAGTATAAAAAAAAAAAAAAAAAAAAAAATATATATATATATATACACATAAATGCCCATACATGCACATATACATACATATGCATATCAATGTATACATGTATATACATACACAGACATATACATATATACACATGTATATATTCATTACAGGAAATAGCATCTTTACCTCCTGCTTCAGAGAGGTAGCTTAACCTTTCGTGTGTTAGTAAGGTACCTCAATGAACAGACAAAGAAAAGACTGCATTTGCTTAAATGCATTCTCTAGCTCTCCATGTGCAGTGTACCAAAACCACAACTCCCTATATACAACCAGGCCCCATTGACCTTCCTATGTATCCGCCAGCCACTTCACACGCTTAGGCTCAACTCACTGACAGCATGTCAACCCCTGTATACCACATCATTCAGATTCCATTTATCCCATTCATGCTTCTCACCCTCGTGCATCTTCAGACCCTGATGACACAAAATCTATCTCACTCCATCCTTCCATCTCCAGTTTTGTCAATCCGTTCTCCTTGTCCCCTCCATATCTGACATATATCCTAATTGTCAATTTCTCCTCACTTATTCCCTTCAAATGTCCAAACCATTTCAGCACATCCTCCTCAGCTCTCTCAACCACATTCTTTTTTATTGCCCCACATATTTCTTGCCCTTTTATTACTTACCCAATTAAATGACCTTACACCATATATTGTCCTCAAACTTTTAATTTCCAACTCATTTATGATCCTCTGCACATCCTCACTATACCATCAAACATATAGATTTTTTCCATCCCAAATTATGATCTCTGTTTCCGCACATTTTTCCATGCTCCTAGAACCTTTGCTTCCTCACCCATCCTATGACTCACTTCCACTTTCATCATTTTATTGCTCCCATGTCCACTAACAGGTATCTAAAACATTTCACCTCCCTAAATTTTTTCCACTCAAACTTGTACCTTCAGCTAACCTTTCCATTTACCCTACTAATTCTAATAACCTTGTTTGTATTCACATTTACTCTCAGCTACCTCCATTCACACACTCTTCAAAACTTAGGCACCACCATCTGCAGTTTCTCATTCAAATCTGCCTCCAGTGCAGTGCTGTCATCAAAATGTAACAATAGCTGACGCTTTTTCCAGGCCCCTTCATCCCCTACAGACTGCATACTCACCATTATCTCCAAGACTCTTGCATTTTGCTCGTTCACCACCCCAGTCATAAGCAAATTAAACAACCATGGTGACATCACACACCCTTTCCACAGACCAACCTTCACTTGAAACCACTCACTCTCCTGTCTTCCTCCTCACAAACATACTTCACACCCTTGATAAAACTTTTCACTTCTTGTACCAGCTTTTGTATCCACACCAGATTTGTAACAATGTGTGTGAATAACAGTCAAGTAAACAAGTGCAGTAAGTCAGTGTATGAAAGTGTAGCTTGCCAAAAGGAAGTGAAATTTTATTTTTATTGTAAACAAAAGGCAACACTCACAGTTGAACATCTAACTTCTCCTCAGGTTGTAGGGTGATTTAGTCATGTGGGCTTCAATTACTGCTACAAGTATTACTTTGGTTGTAGATTAAGACATCTTGCACTACCTCAACTAGAAATGAAGAGTATGGATTCAGTTACAGGATTATACCAAAATCAATCATTTAAAACACGATTGGCAAAAGAATCCCCTTTACTTTCCTTGCACAAAGTCCCCCGCATATTTTTCCAGCTCCATTTGGGCATGATGTGTGACCCAGATGGCTTTCCTCTTGGAGTTCTAAGGGAATGTCCTTCTGAGTTAATTCAGATTTTTGCTCACATATTTCATCTATCTAAAAACCCAACATTTTCTTCTTTTTGGAATCATGCTTTGGTGCACCCCAACCTTAAGAAAGGAGATTGTTCTAACCTTTAAATTTCCTTTTGATCACTTTCACCTCTACCTTATCCAAAGTGTTTGAAACTCTCCTTATCTCTCTTTCTCTCTCAAACGTGTAAAATTCTATTCCTGTCTTTCTTGCCACCAATATGGCTATGTTCAAGATCAACTGGTGATCTGTCTTAAGTGACTCACCTCTGGTCATCCTTTCTCAAGGATTTTGGTAAAAAATGTTCATATCCCTTGACATTTTCAAAGCCTTTGACAGGGTATGCCACAACTCTTTGCTTTCTAAACATTCTTCATTTGTTTTTGTGCTTCTCTCTCTTCTCTTTTTTTCAATAACTTCCTCTCAGCCTGATCAGTTGCAGTAAGTGCTGATGGAGTGACTTTCCCCCTTTCATCCTATTAACAATGTCCCTCAGGTTTCTTTCTTATTGTCCACTCTTTTTTCTCTCCATAAATGATCTCTCTTCAACTTCTGACCCAGTTCTTTCTTACACTGATGATTACACCTTACATATTTCAACTCCCTTTCACTCTCCTCATTCTAATAATTGTTCTCTTTCTGTAGTGAATATGTATTTATCTCTCAGTTCATACTTCTTCGTTGTCATGAGAACGTACTGGAATGGAGAGAAATTTAAACATATTGGCTATGAGACAGCTAATGCTATTGTAGTGCCCACATACAGAGGCCTTACAGGAAAAGTGAATGTTAGAAATGTGGGAGTAATCAATGAAAAACTTGAATTCAAGGATCATATTGATATGTATGTATTAAATGTATACATATTTGGTGAGACTTTTGTTATAGTCCTCAACTTCTCTAAAACATTTGACTGGGTGTAGCAAGAGTCTTTGCTTTCAAAACTCCCTTTCTTTTGATTTAATGCATCTGTTTGTTCTCTTATCCACAGTTTTCTCTCTGGCTGTTCCATTGCAGTGGTTATCAGTGGAGGAACCTCCCCCTCCTGTCCTAGTTATGATGGTGTTCCTCAAGGTTCTTTCCTATTAGTTACTATCTTCTTTCAATGAATGATCTTCTCTCATCTACTGCTTTCCCTATTCGGTCTTGTGCTGTTGATTCCATTTTACATACATAACCTTACTTTTCCTCCCATCCTCCCTTTAATACTCTTTCTCTTTCTTGCACTGATCACATTTCCTCTCTCAGCTCAGACTTGAGCATCACTTCCGAGTGGGGAAGCAGTACCTTTGTAGCATTTAGTAGTGCTGAAATGCAATTTTTTCCTGTATATCTTTCTATGAATCATTTGTTTCCATCTGCTCAGTTTCAAAACAATTTAACCGCTTGATAACATTAACATGATGGGCATAACCATATCCTTCACTTTGTCCTCAAAACCCCTCTTAATCATCATTAAAAAGTCTGCTTCCAAAAAGTTGGAAGCATTTTATAGGTGCAATGATTATTTTGTGTGTGTGTGCAGCTATTTGATATCTACAGTGTTTTAAATCACACATCTGGGTTAGCTTGTTCTAAACATCTCTGATAAGTAGAGTGGAATTGAAAGCTTTCCACCTCATCAATTCACTTCAGCCTTCTCTTTCCATAAGCCATGTTGTTGGTAGTCTCTCTAGTCTACAGATATTATTTTGGCCACTGTTCTCTTGAATTATTTGCATGTGTCCCCACCCATGAGGTGTGATTCCACACATGCATTTGGCTGCTGCTTCCCACAGCTTCTGTGTGGGGTCCATCCACTCAAGGATTGGCTGCAATGATACCTCCTTCTTCCCTTGAACAGCTGAGCTGTGTCATTCTTTTTCTTTTATCTTTCTCTATATATATAACCTTTCTTTCTTTAAGACTTAGGTCAACAAAAGCTTGCAGAGTCCTGATCAGTTTCAACTTACATCCAATTACCTATTCCTCTCAGCTGAGTAATCGAAGTAAACTCAAATGCTGCTATGTTGTATGATCATCAGTTAAACATTGAATTGAACAAGTTAGAGAAAATACAGAAACTTTTCACAATAATATAAAGGAACTGGAACCTTTGAATTACATGAACAACTAAAAGAATTGGAGCTTTACCATCTTCAATAGTTAGAGGAGATAAAGAAAAATTATCTGAACCTGTAAGCAACTCGACAAAGACAGTACAGAATCATTAAGTTGAGAAGAATTCCTGGAAACATCTCAGAATTGCATGGAACAAAGATACATTAATTCCATGTAAGAAAGTTGAAATTTTTATATAATTCAATTCGATTCCAAGTGATCTAAGAAATATGAATTGAGTGACTAAAGAAGCATTCAAAAGAATATTAAACTCATAGTTAAAGACAATACCAAGTGAACCTAGAATGGTTAATTATGCCACAGGAGTAGCTGCTGAAAAAAGAAAATAGCATTATACAACAAGCAAGACAAGTGAGTGGATGAGGGAGGCAGTCAGATGAAACATTTTTCTTCAACATTTAAGTGGTGATTGTGATGCATTAGCTCCACCACTGTAACAAAATCTCATTGTAATTACATGTAGGTAGGTAGATTCCGTAAAGTCTTGTATGTTACATTTCTTGTATATCTTATATCCTTATTTTCAAAGGGCACTTCTCTTATTATCTGATGTTGGTTAGCAACATTTTATATCCTTCCTTCAGTCCTCATTATACTCAGGGTAACACAAAATGAAATTATGTAAATCTTCTGTTTTGGCTCTACAACAATCACAGGTTGTGTCTCCCACTATTAATCTGTTCTTATCCTTTAAAGGTAAGGTATATGTTTTACTGGGGAACATTATGATAGGTGCTGGTCCATTGTTCAGTTTTTATTCAGCCTTTATATCTTCCCTCCAATTTCAGTAAACTTCCAAACTTGTCTTTGATTCAAATGATCTATCTATCTATATCTCTGATGCCTGTTCTCTCTGGAAATTCCCATGAAGGGGATGGCCATGGAAGAAGAATCTCCACATATTCCTTTCCTTACATGCCTCCCTTGCATACACCACTTCACATAGTCTTCCCCCATTTCTCTCCTTCCATTCTTCTTCCACTTCATTTCCCCATGTCTCAGATGGTCTTCCTCTCACACTGACCCTTTTAATCATACATTCATACATAATCCTTGTAAACTCCCCCACTTGCATTCTTTCCACATGCTCAAACCACCTCAAAGTATTACATTTTACTCTCTAAAATTCAGTCCCTTTGCATTCACTGTCATACCATATCTCATATGGCCTCTCATTACTTTCTTCACTCCATCTAATCATACCGTAGGCTCCTGTCAAATAACTCATTTCCACAGCCTGAATTCTTTACCTCTGTGACTCATTCCATGTCCATGTTTCATCTCCCTTATCTCTCCTACCAAATCACCAAACTTACCAAAGATAGCTCCCTAATACTTAAATTTTGTCCCCTCTTCCAGTCTTTCTTCCCCCATGTTTGTAACAGTTTAGTTCATTTTCCTTCCTCATTATATTTGGCCTTGTGAAATCTATACTTTCGCTGTGTTTCCTTTCAAACACCATACTTTACTTTTACTCCCTTCCACAATTTCTGGTAATCCATTTTTTCATCTTCATTTGTACATCTTGCTATGTCATATTCTCTGGATTGGTATATAGTTCTCTTTCTTGCTTTAGTTAAGTATCAATTGTTAGGCAGTAACTGATCAGGGAGATATATTACTGGTACAACCTGCCTAGGTATTGGGAGGGTTAGTGATGGCTGCATAGTGAGCCAGTACTTCAGTGGTTGCCAAGTTGCACTCCTTTGACCAGGGTAGCCATCTTTTCTTTCTGCCTCTCTCACATGTGTCCTGCTGGCATTCCATCCACAAATACAGTCTCCCTATGCCACATATAACACTTGACAATGCTTAATTCACACAAGTTATTCTTCACTAGATTTTGTTGCAGTTAGTGCTATGCACTAGCCTTGCCTTTTGGCAAAATAGCAGGAGCTATAGTTAAAAATAGTAGATGCAAACATTAGACAGGGGCATTAGGTAGAAGTAGTAGGTAGGAACTTTAGGTGGGAGCATTAGGTAGAAGACTTAGGTTGGAACATTAGGTGGAAGTAGTCAGTTGGAACATTAGATAAGAATCACTGGGAACACTGGACTAGAGTTGTCCCCTGCTTTAGGCCTGGTAAGGGTGAGACAAAAAAGTTTAGAAAATACTAGAGACTCTTTTGCCATGCCAACCCCTTGAAGAGTTCCCAAAGCAAATGGGCACCACAGATATCGATAGATAGATATTCTTGCCTTCCATAGCCTTTATCCATTTCTTTTCTCACCTTTCTCATTTATTGTATTATCATTTGAAGCAGTTCATTTCCATTTTCTGATACAGTGTACTGCAAGTACTTAGTATCCCTCCACAGTCCTTGCTTCCATTCTGTTTTGGAGGTTTCTATTTCCCCTCTCATTGCTGTTTCCAGCATTTATTTTGACACTCCCTAGATCTGTCCGTACACCACCTTTTCTGCTCTTTGAAGAGTAACAATTTTCCTTTTGTGTTATGAAACTATTTCACTTGTTATGTATTGTTTCCCAAATACTGTATTTGATTTCATTAGCTACTTTTATATCTCATACTGTCTGGCAGTTCCTTCATATTAGAAATGATCACACTTTTATCATATTTAATCCACATTTTGCACTACGCTAACCAGTATGCTGATCATTTCTTTTGCCACCTCCACAGTATTTGCTAACAGCAACCTGTCATCTGCAGAGAAGATTGTGTTTAGTCTGAAGTATTCATCTTCAAGGCCTTTCCTTAGTTCTTCCTTTTCCTGTAAAGTTTCTTTAGTTCTTCCAGTTCCTGTACAATTTTCATAGATCTTCCGGTTCCCGTATATTTTACTTAGTTCTTCCCGTTATTGCAAAATTTTGTTAGTTCTTCAAGTTCATGTATGATTTCCTTAGATCTTCCAGTTCCTGTAAAATTTCTGTAGTTCTTCCAGTTCCAATATGATTTTGTTAGTTATTAGTTTAGATAGTGTTAAGGAGCCTACGCATCCCCATCTAACCCAATATGTTATGATCTCTTCCAGTTTTGTCATTTTTGTGAATTATAAATGTTCTATCCCATTTTTACTTATTTGCATTAATGTTTTATAATTTTTGGATGCACTTTGTAATCCATTAATAGTTGAATTAATTTTTCTCAGCTGAAGAAAAAGCATCTTTTGATAGTACTTTTAATGATTTTCATATTTTGGAACTGTTCTCATTGCTGTATTTTGATATGAAAATATTGTTTTCTGTCTTGTGTCTGTAACACCACTTTGAGTTTTTTATCTCTTCATTCTTTTATATTTGTTACTTTCTGTTAGTTTTCCAGTACCAGTTGACATAATGCATGACAATTAGAGAATGGATGTAAGTGAATGATACCATTTCTTTGTCAGTTCCTGGTGCTACCTTGCTAATGTGTGAAAGGCAAACATGTATGAAAATAGATGTGAGTAAGATATTTGTGATTGTTGTAGGCCTTAATAATTTTGCTAATGACTTCTTTACTTTGGGTATCATATTTGTTCTTTGGTATTTTCTGTGTCTCTGTAATACTATTTAGGCAATCTGCCAACATTTTCACAAATGTTCAAATGTCCAGAAATGCCTTATAATGTTCTGTTTTCAGGCTGTCAGGTCCACCAACTTTTTTATTCTTAATTTCATCTTTTCCTGGGCCTACCTTACGCGGTGGTGATGGGGTGGATGAAGGCAGCAAGTATGAATATGTACATGCGTATATATATGAATGTATGTATACGTTAAAATGTATATGTATGTATATGTGCGTGTATCCCTGGGGATAGGGGAGAAAGAATACTTCCCACATATTCCCTGCGTGTCGTAGAAGGCGACTTAAAGGGGAGGGAGCAGGGGGCTGGAAATCCTCCCCTCTCGTTTCTTTTTTAATTTTCCAAAGGAAGGAACAGAGAAGGGGGCCAGGTGAGGATATTCCCTCAAAGGTCCAATCCTCTGTTCTTAACACTACCTTGCTAACGCAGGAAATGGCGAATAGTTAAAAAAAAAAAAAATGTGCGTGTATGGGCATTTATGTGTATATACATGTATATGGGTGGATTAGGATATTCCTCTTCTGTCTCCTTGCACTACCTCACTGACTATGTCATGTGTGGCAGGGTGACAACAGGAATGGATGAAGTCTGCAAGTATAAATATGTATATATTTATACTGCAGAAGCTGGTGACTGAGTTTGGTAAAGTGTGTGAAAGAAGAAAGTTAAGAGTAAATGTGAATAAGAGCAAGGTTATTAGGTACAGTAGGGTTGAGGGTCAAGTCAATTGGGAGGTGAGTTTGAATGGAGAAAAACTGGAGGAAGTGAAGTGTTTTAGATATCTGGGAGTGGATCTGGCAGCGGATGGAACCATGGAAGCGGAAGTGGATCATAGGGTGGGGGAGGGGGCGAAAATTCTGGGAGCCTTGAAGAATGTGTGGAAGTCGAGAACATTATCTCGGAAAGCAAAAATGAGTATGTTTAAAGGAATAGTGGTTCCAACTATGTTGTATGGTTGCGAGGCGTGGGCTATGGATAGAGTTGTGCGCAGGAGGATTGATGTGCTGGAAATGAGATGTTTGAGGACAATGTGTGGTGTGAGGTGGTTTGATCGAGTAAGTAACGTAAGGGTAAGAGAGATGTGTGGAAATAAAAAGAGCGTGGTTGAGAGAGCAGAAGAGGGTGTTTTGAAATGGTTTGGGCACATGGAGAGAATGAGTGAGGAAAGATTGACCAAGAGGATATATGTGTCGGAGGTGGAGGGAATGAGGAGAAGAGGGAGACCAAATTGGAGGTGGAAAGATGGAGTGAAAAAGATTTTGTGTGATCGGGGCCTGAACATGCAGGAGGGTGAAAGGAGGGCAAGGAATAGAGTGAATTGGAGCGATGTGGTATACCGGAGTTGACGTGCTGTCAGTGGATTGAATCGGGGCATGTAAAGCGTCTGGGGTAAACCATGGAAAGCTGTGTAGGTATGTATATTTTGCGTGTGTGGACGTATGTATATACATGTGTATGGGGGTGGGTTGGGCCATTTCTTTCGTCTGTTTCCTTGCGCTACCTCGCAAACGCGGGAGGCAGCGGCAAAAAAAAAAAAAATATATATATATATATATATATATATATATATATATATATATATATTGCATTACGTGTTAATTGACAGGCGTGCGAAAGAGAGACTTTTGGATGTTAATGTGCTGAGAGGTGCAACTGGAGGGATGTCTGATCATTATCTTGTGGAGGCTAAGGTGAAGATTTGTATGGGTTTTCAGAAAAGAAGAGTGAATGTTGGGGTGAAGAGGGTGGTGAGAGTAAGTGAGCTTGGGAAGGAGACCTGTGTGAGGAAGTACCAGGAGAGACTGAGTACAGAATGGAAAAAGGTGAGAACAATGGAAGTAAGGGGAGTGGAGGAGGAATGGGATGTATTTAGGGAATCAGTGATGGATTGCGCAAAAGATGCTTGTGGCATGAGAAGAGTGGGAGGTGGGTTGATTAGAAAGGGTAGTGAGTGGTGGGATGAAGAAGTAAGAGTATTAGTGAAAGAGAAGAGAGAGGCATTTGGACGATTTTTGCAGGGAAAAAATGCAATTGAGTGGGAGATGTATAAAAGAAAGAGACAGGAGGTCAAGAGAAAGGTGCAAGAGGTGAAAAAAAGGGCAAATGAGAGTTGGGGTGAGAGAGTATCATTAAATTTTAGGGAGAATAAAAAGATGTTCTGGAAGGAGGTAAATAAAGTGCGTAAGACAAGGTAGCAAATGGGAACTTCATTGAAGGGCGCAAATGGGGAGGTGATAACAAGTAGTGGTGATGTGAGAAGGAGATGGAGTGAGTATTTTGAAGGTTTGTTGAATGTGTTTGATGATAGAGTGGCAGATATAGGGTGTTTTGGTCGAGGTGGTGTGCAAAGTGAGAGGGTTTGGGAAAATGATTTGGTAAACAGAGAAGAGGTAGTGAAAGCTTTGCGGAAGATGAAAGTCGGCAAGGCAGCAGGTTTGGATGGTATTGCAGTGGAATTTATTAAAAAAGGGGGTGACTGTATTGTTGACTGGTTGGTAAGGTTATTTAATGTATGTATGACTCATGGTGAGGTGCCTGAGGATTGGCAGAATGCGTGCATAGTGCCATTGTACAAAGGCAAAGGGGATAAGAGTGAGTGCTCAATTACAGAGGTATAAGTTTGTTGAGTATTCCTGGTAAATTATATGGGAGGGTATTGATTGAGAGGGTGAAGGCATGTACAGAGCATCAGATTGGGGAAGAGCAGTGTGGTTTCAGAAGTGGTAGAGGATGTGTGGATCAGGTGTTTGCTTTGAAGAATGTATGTGAGAAATACTTAGAAAAGCAAATGGATTTGTATGTAGCATTTATGGATCTGGAGAAGGCATATGATAGAGTTGATAGAGATGCTCTGTGGAAGGTATTAAGAATATATGGTGTGGGAGGAAAGTTGTTAGAAGCAGTGAAAAGTTTTTATCGAGGATGTAAGGCATGTGTACGTGTAGGAAGAGAGGAAAGTGATTGGTTCTCAGTGAATGTAGGTTTGCGGCAGGGGTGTGTGATGTCTCCATGGTTGTTTAATTTGTTTATGGATGGGGTTGTTAGGGAGGTAAATGCAAGAGTTTTGGAAAGAGGGGCAAGTATGAAGTCTGTTGGGGATGAGAGAGCTTGGGAAGTGAGTCAGTTGTTGTTCGCTGATGATACAGCGCTGGTGGCTGATTCATGTGAGAAACTGCAGAAGCTGGTGACTGAGTTTGGTAAAGTGTGTGGAAGAAGAAAGTTAAGAGTAAATGTGAATAAGAGCAAGGTTATTAGGTACAGTAGGGTTGAGGGTCAAGTCAATTGGGAGGTGAGTTTGAATGGAGAAAAACTGGAGGAAGTGAAGTGTTTTAGATATCTAGGAGTGGATCTGGCAGTGGATGGAACCATGGAAGCGGAAGTGGATCATAGGGTGGGGGAGGGGGCGAAAATTTTGGGAGCCTTGAAGAATGTGTGGAAGTCGAGAACATTATCTCGGAAAGCAAAAATGAGTATGTTTGAAGGAATGGTGGTTCCAACAATGTTGTATGGTTGCGAGGCGTGGGCTATGGATAGAGTTGTGCGCAGGAGGATGGATGTGCTGGAAATGAGATGTTTGAGGACAATGTGTGGTGTGAGGTGGTTTGATCGAGTAAGTAACGTAAGGGTAAGAGAGATGTGTGGAAATAAAAAGAGCGTGGTTGAGAGAGCAGAAGAGGGTGTTCTGAAATGGTTTGGGCACATGGAGAGAATGAGTGAGGAAAGATTGACCAAGAGGATATATGTGTCAGAGGTGGAGGGAATGAGGAGAAGAGGGAGACCAAATTGGAGGTGGAAAGATGGAGTGAAAAAGATTTTGTGTGATCGGGGCCTGAACATGCAGGAGGGTGAAAGGAGGGCAAGGAATAGAGTGAATTGGAGCGATGTGGTATACTGGGGTTGACGTGCTGTCAGTGGATTGAATCAAGGCATGTGTATGGGGATGGGTTGGGCCATTTCTTTCGCCTGTTTCCTTGCGCTACCTCGCAAACGCGGGAGACAGCGACAAAGCAAAAAAAAAAAAAAAAAAAGAAACATATATATATATATGGATTTGTATGTAGCATTTATGGATCTGGAGAAGGCATATGATAGAGTTGATAGAGATGCTCTGTGGAAGGTATTAAGAATATATGGTGTGGGAGGCAAGTTGTTAGAAGCAGTGAAAAGTTTTTATCGAGGATGTAAGGCATGTGTACGTGTAGGAAGAGAGGAAAGTGATTGGTTCTCAGTGAATGTAGGTTTGCGGCAGGGGTGTGTGATGTCTCCATGGTTGTTTAATTTGTTTATGGATGGGGTTGTTAGGGAGGTAAATGCAAGAGTCCTGGAAAGAGGGGCAAGTATGAAGTCTGTTGGGGATGAGAGAGCTTGGGAAGTGAGTCAGTTGTTGTTCGCTAATGATACAGCGCTGGTGGCTGATTCATGTGAGAAACTGCAGAAGCTGGTGACTAAGTTTGGTAAAGTGTGTGGAAGAAGAAAGTTAAGAGTAAATGTGAATAAGAGCAAGGTTATTAGGTACAGTAGGGTTGAGGGTCAAGTCAATTGGGAGGTGAGTTTGAATGGAGAAAAACTGGAGGAAGTGAAGTGTTTTAGATATCTAGGAGTGGATCTGTCAGCGGATGGAACCATGGAAGCGGAAGTGGATCATAGGGTGGGGGAGGGGGCGAAAATTTTGGGAGCCTTGAAAAATGTGTGGAAGTCGAGAACATTATCTCGGAAAGCAAAAATGGGTATGTTTGAAGGAATAGTGGTTCCAACAATGTTGTATGGTTGCGAGGCGTGGGCTATGGATAGAGTTGTGCGCAGGAGGATGGATGTGCTGGAAATGAGATGTTTGAGGACAATGTGTGGTGTGAGGTGGTTTGATCGAGTAAGTAACGTAAGGGTAAGAGAGATGTGTGGAAATAAAAAGAGCATGGTTGAGAGAGCAGAAGAGGGTGTTTTGAAATGGTTTGGGCACATGGAGAGAATGAGTGAGGAAAGATTGACCAAGAGGATATATGTGTCGGAGGTGGAGGGAACGAGGAGAAGAGGGAGACCAAATTGGAGGTGGAAAGATGGAGTGAAAAAGATTTTGTGTGATCGGGGCCTGAACATGCAGGAGGGTGAAAGGAGGGCAAGGAATAGAGTGAATTGGAGCGATGTGGTATACAGGGGTTGACGTGCTGTCAGTGGATTGAATCAAGGCATGTGAAGCGTCTTGGGTAAACCATGGAAAGCTGTGTAGGTATGTATATTTGCGTGTGTGGACGTGTGTATGTACATGTGTATGGGGGGGGGGGTTGGGCCATTTCTTT